>NW_015555763.1:2626223-2636222 GCF_001515605.1 Sinocyclocheilus anshuiensis
TCAGTGAACAACGGCTCTGTGTAGTTAATGCTGCTCAATGTGAAAGCACGCAGGTGATGGAGATTTACCGCTGATTACAGAACCGGCTTTACTGATAAGATGCGCGTTAAATATCGCATGCGATTAATCGTGCAGCCCTAGTATAGATGTATGTAAGCAAATCAGACAATTATCTTTTCTTGTAAAACGTGACAAGATCGCGAATTGGAGAATGAAAGCACCCTAAGCCCGGTTATAACATAGCAAAATAGGAACTCCCGTTCACAAAATCTAAATCACAAATAATACTGATGAAAAAGAACAGGTTGAATGTTAACCTCTTTCGTTTTCATATAACTATAAACTATGATAAAAGTTCATCAGCATGCACTGATTAATCCCTAAAAATAAAAATATTGCGACCAAATCATGTGCTGATGTGACCAACTGAGAAAGTTAGTCGCAAAAGAGCGACCAGTGGGAAGAATGAGTCTGGAGCCCTGAAGCATAAAACAGTTTTAAGTAACAGTCTCACGTGTGCACAGCAGCAGAGTGGTTTAAGTTTTGTGTGAAAACATGGAGGAAAAGCTGGGGGGTTTTAAAGAGTGCTAAGGGAATTATACAAATTAATATATGGATGAATTAATTATATGAATGTACCTCTGAAGATTCTGACTGTCTTCAGAAAAGATTCGATGGCATTTGGTTTTCGTCTTTGCTCCATGTAATACCTAAAAAAGTAGTGTTTTAAGCGCCTCGGAGTCCTCGGAGGCTACGGGAAACAGCTCTAATTCTACTGTTCCAAAAGCACCACCTAGTGTCAGAGAGTGGATTTACAGAGGGTTACATTTACATTCAGCCTGGGTGCAGTTTTTGTCTGGGCCAAAAAATGGACCGAATTTGCATGCCCTGCTGTAAATTTTGACCGGTTGATGAAAAACAAGCTTATGTGGATTCTACACATTTAAACAATAAGGTATCTAGTATTATTTATGGAGCAGATAAAATACATATAATAATTTATTAATGAATTATCATTTTGACTTGACTCTTTTCTTTATTTAAAAGCTGAAATGTGAGGTTTACCATTTATGAAACTTTAAAAAAAATTTAATTTGAACATTTACATTAGATATTTCAACATGCTATTAAACTGTTGTCAGTCATGTTGTCATTTAAAATCCGAGTTTTAGTTATGCAAACAAAAACTCATTTTATTTGTTGTTTGTTGATTTTAAATGTAAAACTTGGTGAAATTATTTGTGTCAGTACTTTTTGAACATTTCCAAAACATTTTAACAATACGTTATAATACTGATAACCGTGATCATTTTGCTCACTATAATCGTGATAAGAAATGTTCATACCGTTACATCCCTACTTTCACTTAATACTATATAATTCCTGAGGTGTTTTGCCGTAAAAATTTCTAAGCATCATGCTCAGGCATGTACTGGCCATCGGGAGCTAGACTTGTGCCGGTATTCGGTAATGCGATATATCACGGTAATGCATATGAACAATATTGTTATCGTGGGCACTTCTAAATACCTTGAATAATTATATATTACAAATTATTCAGAATTTTGAATGCATTTTAAGAATACTTTTCCCATCAACTGGTCAAAATGAATACCGTATACCGTAATAAAAGCATTAGCAATTAATCGCAACATGAAAATTTGATACCGGCATATCCCTATCGGGAGCACTGGGACATTCCCGGTGGACCTATGGCAGAAGCGAGGGAGACCTCTCCCATATTAGGCGCTGTTTTAAAATTACAGAGCATGCAAAAAGCAAAAACACTGTTTTGACAGAAATGTATTTATTATAAATGTTACTGTTATTACTTATATTAAATATTGGGGAATATTTTACTTTTATATTGTTTAATATAAGTTGTTTTTGTAGTTTCTACATGTTTATTTTTTTATTACAAATTCCATAGCTTATTACTACTTATTATTTATTTTAAAAACCATATAACCATGGTAACAAGGACCATGGTTTTAATTGTTTGTGACCACCATCTTACTAATACTAGTCAGTTAAACTCTGGATTTACTACTATAGTGAACTCTGGTAGAACTTTAGTAAATTCCATTAGGATCGTTTGACAGAATAGTTTTAATAGCTTCTTTCTCTTTAAATTCTAATTAAATTTTAATTGAAGTAAAATGTTAATTCAATAAGAGCCTGATTAAAGATAAATGATATAAATTAGGTGTTAACTATTTACAAATGGTAAAGTTCTTAAAGGGATAGTTCACCCAAAAACGAAAATTGTCATCATTTACTCACAATCATGTCATTCCAAACCTGTCTGAATTTCTTTCTTCTGCGGAACGTAAAAGAAGATAATTTGAGAAATTCAAGGAATTTTTGCCCATACAGTAGAAATCAAGGGTAACCAAAATGGTTTGGTAACATTCTACAAAATATCTTCTTTGTGTTACACATGCAGAAGAAAGAAAGTCATACAGGTTTGGAACGACATGAGGATGAGGAAATGTTGACAGAATTTAATAGCAGTAAATTTTCTGCTATTAAAAGAGTTCTAGCTCAAAATCAGCGCTTTACTGTCAAGTGCATTTCTATGTGACAAAAATGCATTAAGTTTGTTGCATTTGCTGTGAATTGAGTAATATCTATCTTTATTTGTTTCTGTCCTGTTTTATTTATTTACTCCAATTTAAAGCCCTATCTGGTTGCGTAGCTGTTGTACAGAGCAACCATAGAGACCAATCGAAAGCCATTCTCGTTCTGGTAACCTCATTATGCCGAAGGCATCTTCAGTTTAGCAGATTATTAATCTATTCCATCGAGGGATTTCTGTCCAGATGTGGGCGAGATGAAATTGCATGCTCATGATAAATCCACTGCAGTTGTTATCTGCATATGTTTAGAGCTCAGATCTCTCAGCATGGGCACAAGAATTTATTTTTGAAGCGGATTATCTTTGAAGCATCTCTCTGCCGTTTAGAGAGCCATAGCTCGTACTGAGATATACTTAATGTAAGTCTCTGTTATAGTGTAACCCCATGACTATGAAGTATTCTTTGAAACGCCTAAGGGACCCACTTAGTCCAACTAGTACAGACAGAATTGAAATAGAAGGTAGCTGTAGGTAGCTGAGTTTTAAGAAACATATTTCTTTATTATGGCTTTTATTTTACATTAAGACGTTCTTTCATGCAGTTATTTGTTATTTTGCCTATTATTTTACGTACACGCTTAAATATTACAATATGCTATGAGTTTAGAAAATGGTTTACCTAAAGACATTCTGACATGCTAACTTGTTTTATTTTGACTCTTGCATTACAAAGATGTGTGCATGGGAAAGTGATCTTATTTATTTATTTAATTTGGCATAATTAAGCATACAAGCATGTTTTTATGACTTTTTTGCATATACGCTTGTCTTTTTTATTTTACATAAAACATGCTGACATGTCAAATTATTGGGCTCTTATTTTACATAATTTTGCATTCATGTGTGTTTCTGTGTCAAATAAGAGCTACAATAAAAAATAATTTAGAAGGCAAGCATTAATATAATTTTGCATATAGGTATGTTTTTTATTTTACATAAATATGTGCTAACATGATTACATGATTAATAAAAAAAAAATATTTTGGCTCTTATTTTACATAAAACATGCTTAAATGCAAAATTATTTTATATTCACCTCTGTTTTATTTTAAATAAGAGCCATAATAAAGAATATTTATAAGCATGCCTTCACAAAAAGACAAACTTTTTTATATATTTATTTTGGACATTCATTTGTTTTTACATGACATGGAATCGAATGAATGCGGCAAATTAAGATATATGAAATAAATCTTATCATTAGAATATATATATATATATATATATTAGGGCTGCACGATTAATCGCATGCGATATTTAACGCGCATCATATATATATATATATATTTTTTTTTAGAAATTTAAAGTTTATGGCATGATCAAGTTGTTTTTACAAAGTGTCATTTATGCGATTCAAGATTTATGCATGGTTATTTATTTAAAAGTGTACCATGTCTGTTCAACTGATGCATTTAAAAAAATATTTTAGACTTTTTGTCATGTGTTAAGCTTAAATGTTTTATGTAGTTTTTTGTTGATTGTATGACTTTTGTTATTCACTTTGTTCTCGCAATGAAGAAGATAGCCTTGCTGCTCTCATGGCTTTGTAAAGTCAAAATGTATCAAAGACTTCTGCTTTCCTGTCCCAAACTTATCTTCAGTAACAAAAGGGCCATTTGGCATACCTGAAGGCACAGAAGTGCTGATATCGATCAAGGCCTGCAGGCCAACATGTGTATACATCGGGGGTCTGCTAATTGTCACACCTTTTGCCCACTGGGTGAAGTTGTAATCTGCTGATTGGTCAGTTTGAATGTCTCACATTTGGTTTTTAGTCACTTGGTCAAGGAAGGGATAAAAGAGGACTGTAACTGTTGCTCTGTCTCTTTCCTTTGCTACCTCTCTTTCTTTGCTGGGACTCTCTTCTTGGGGCTCTGCCCTCTCTCCCTCTTTCTCTCTCTCTCTCTCTCAGGTAATATTTTACATACATGCTGGGTACAATTAATTGTTCATGTTTTACCATCCTTCATCTATTTTGTAACCAATTCAAGTGTAACCATAACAAAATATTGTTATTAAACCATTTCAGTTATTAATTATCTGCTAACTAGTCTTGATTCAAGGTTAATATTAAAGTGCTACCTATTGCAATACAATAGTCACTTAATAGCAATGCTCTCCCACATATAGCTATTCTAACTGCGCTTATTTCCGTCGTTGGTATAAGTGGCAGTGGGTGTAATAGACTAGAAATGTACAGTTTTATACCATCGTGCTGATAACGTTTCTTTAGTCATTCGGCAATCCTACTGCCTGAACCACCGTAGGGAAACCATCCTTACAGCATTAAAGAAATAATTGTATTATACTTGTATGCAAAATTAACATTGTATCATTTCGACCATGGTTTTATCATTGTTTAATTACCCACTTATTGAAGACTTATTTTCTCAAGAAGGTCACCTGGCTGAGATCTCCCACTCTCCCGCTCTGCTATTGGTTGCCCTGCTGACTGACAGTTCTCCTGTCCTCTCACAGTGTGTTCCAGCAGGGTTGTCTCCAAGGCCTGCCTCTATTTCCACACCACAAGCTCCATTCATAAATGCGTAATTGCTCATGAACGTGTTGGCTCTGTGTCTGTGTCCTGCTGGGGATTTGGAGCAGTGGGAAATATGATCCAGCAGGACATTTATACCATGCCGTCTAGCCTATGCTTCACTTCCCACTTACACTCAGAGTGTGTGGAGAGTGTGTGAACTCATTGCAGTCGGTGTGTTGTGTTTTACACACGTGTATGACCCTCATACAGCCAGACAGGCCTGTATGCTTACATCACAGATGCCCAAGTTTCATTTGTTTTAAAGAAATATTTTTACCAAAAATTAAAATTCGCTGGACATTTACTCAGGCCATCCAAGAGTTTGCTCACCAGTGGATCCTCTGCAGTGAATGGGTGCCGTCAGAATGAGTTTAAACAGCTGATAAAAACATCACAATAATCCACAAGTAATCCAAATGAACCCAGTCCATCAATGAACTTCTTGTGAAGTGAAAAGCTGCATGTTCGTAAGAAGCAAACATGCATTTTTACTTTAAAGTGTCGCTTCTGGCTACTGTTGTCAAAAGACCCGGTACTTCGGTACCAAGTCGGTACTAAAAAAATGAAAACGTTACGGTACCAGGTTTTTTTAAGTACCGGTGGTACCGAGTACCCGGTCAACCCGGTTCTTGATGCGCTATCCACTCCAAAGTGAGATATTTAGCTTTTAAAAAATCCCTTTTCAAGAACTACAACGAACGGCTCGTTTGGACTACAGCGCTATTTTTCCGGGTTTAATGACATCACAAAGCGGATCATTAGAATATCATTAAAATAAATCCGCCTAGGAAATTCGAATGGTTGGGGGGTGAGGTCGTGGTTAGAACGCTTCGTTGAGTGCATCAGACAAGACGACGAAGAAGTGCTGCTGTAGCATCAAGTTTTCACAAGTTATTACACATGCACCTGAATAATTATGTATGTTAATATGTATGTTACAATTATGAAAACGTTTTTATAATAAATTGCTGACAGTACAATACTGGACAATTATTTAATCTGCAGAATTTACGCTTCAATTATGAGACTACAGTGTTTCCCATACCTTGAGTGCGGGTGTTTTTATATCACTGTATTTCTGAAGGAAACCGACTGTCTTCAGAAAATGATGGATGTCATTTTCATTTCATCTTTCCTGTAATGCCTGAGCAGCGTTTGTGAGCGGAGTGAGCGCTGCTTTGTGTACAGCGTTACCGGGGAAACCTCTATCTCTCCCGCTTTACAAGTGCCTTCTGCTGGCAGAGAATGATTTTGCATAGGCTATATATGCCGCCACAAATAGAGTGCAAGTCTGGGGGAAACACCACTTCTGTTATGAATATTATTCAATATTTTAATTTGAATGTCGGATTGAAATGAATGCTGTTATTAGAGTAGTTAATCGTTAGCATAAGTGCGGCTAACGCTAATATAATGAGCATTAGAATGAAGTTGCTTTATTAACTATTTAATGCTCCTATAACTTTTATTACGGTAAAAAAAACAGGAGGACATGATATTTACTATTTTTACACACCAGAGGCTTTTAAATGAATTGTGAATCTAAAATATACGTGTTAGAGAATGTACAAATGGTTAACATTGTTTGTGCCATATCAGTCAGAAAAGAAGTTCTGGCCTTTTTAAAAAAAATTTTTTTTAGCTAACTTAGTTGTTATTCTTGGCTGAATAACTAGGTTTTCAAAAGCCCTTTAAAATTAAATATGTACACAGTTTGGATTAAATGAAAGTATTGTCAAATTTTTAAATTAGCATGTTTTTGTGTTTTGCTTTGGTATCGAATTTGGTACAGAGAACCGTGGATTTTCACTGGTATTGGTACCGAATACTGAAATTTTGGCACCGTGACAACACTACGTTCTGGCCAAAATGCAAGTCCATAATTCATAATATTCATGAATGATTGCCTAAGACAAATTTTTCCTGAGGAAGATAATAAAATGGAATACTAATAATAATACTTCCTCCGGTGAAAAAGTCCATCTGCTGTCATATTTGTTTGTTTTGGTTTGGTTTGTTTTTGCTTGTAAACGGTACTTGATCTGTGCATATTTCTCTTCTGATTCAGACGAAACAACTTTTTCCACTAGAGAGAGTGTTATTATGGATAATGATATTTTGGCCAGTTTGAAAACAATTTGTTCTCTACAAGTGTTTCTGCACAAGATATGAATTGATGGACTGAAGTTCTGTAGATTACTTGTGGATTATTGTGATGTTTTTATCAGCTGTTTATACTCTGATTCTGACGGCACCCATTCACTTCATAGGATCCATTGGTGAACATATAATGTAGGCTAATGCTAATTTCTCTAAATCTGTTCAGATGAAGAAACAAACTCATCTACATCTTGGATGGCCTGAAGGAGTACACATTTTCAGCAAATAAAATTTAAGGTTTTTTTGGGTGAACTATTTCTTTAAATAAAAGAGTGGCTCTTTTTAATGACTTAATTATTTTAATTCCTATTCTTATATTATTACTTAAGAAATATTTTAGTTTATTTTCAGACTAATGTCTAATCTTTACCTAATGTCATTTGTGGAAGGCTGACCCTCAGTGTGTAAGCACAAATGGGAAATGAGTTTGCAATAATACACTTAGTTAGTCTATAAAAAAAGCTTGACAGACAGAAATATTAAGCCGTAAACGTTGTTGAATTTGTTGTCCATTTGATGTGGACCGACTTTTCTAGTCATAGAAACGTATGCATTGCTGACATCATTCCCGTGGATGGAGTTTGGGGTGCTTTTCAGATACGTCTCATCTTTTCCACAGATACCAAATGAAAGGCAGCCTGTTTACTTGTTTAGCTGGTTTTGACATGAGTTTTGCACAGACAGGGTTAGTAAGCGATTCCACTCCACCAGTCTAATGTCACCATGTGTACTGTGTTACGGTTATACTGTTGAAACAGTGCAGTAGTTGTAGTGTGCATAGCAACCTACATGTCTCCTATAGGCTTCAGTTGTTAGTGTAATGACTTTGATTACTTAATTTTAGGGAATTAATTATTATTAATTCATTCAGGTTTTAAAAGGACTCGGATCTGAAAATTTGAGGTCCACCTGATTAAACTGATTTCAAATTTGATAGTTTACACGCTATCAGTTTCTCAGCCAGCGAGAAGTTAATGTCAGTGTGTATTACCAATTTGACTATATGTATTTTCCTGGCCACGGTCAACACAATTATGATAATTTGTAAGCTCTTAGAGAGGTAACGTAATCTTTGGCAAAGGTTTTAACCTTAAAAACTGAGGGATACACATGCTGAGCATAGACTTTAGGCCAGCGACTGTGATTTAAGCATTAGTAGCAGAAGTGCTGATAGACTTTGATTTATGTCCGTTGCATGGCATTTTTACATTTTTGTGTTTTTTTTTAAATTAAATATAATTGTTTTTAATTAAATATAAACATGTCTTGATTTATTATGATTTTTTTATTGCATTTGTACTGTTTATTGCTGCATGCTAGGGCTGGACGATATGGCCAAAATTTATATCACGATATATTTCTTAATTTCGGTCGATACGATATAATTCCGCGCGATACATATTGATATTGAATTATTGTCCAGCCCTACTGCATGCATACATTTTTTATATATATTTATAGTTTTGTTCTTATTTTTCTTTTTTATATTGCTCAACCCTGATGATATATACTCATTACATTTTTATTTATTTATTTATTTATTTATCTTTTACTTTAATAAAATATTGAGTGGTCCAATTACTCCCTCCTCCCTTTCCCCTTAAAAAAAAAAAGGCTTTTGTAAGTTATTATAAGTTGTTTCAATATGAACACTAAAAATAGATTGAGATCCATTTCAGTATGACAGTATATCAATCCAACAAGATATAATTCACGTTAGATTATGACTTTTATTTCAGAGACCTCGTGCCTTTTTCGGCTCTTAATGATCAAGAAATGACCTTTGGCCTCCTCTGTCCCATGATGCCCTGAGAGCTGGCCTTGAAATGGTGTATTTTTCACTCTGGCCCCCTGCTGATTAAATGGACCTTTGAAGGGGTTCATGGCTGGTCTTATCACATGCTCAACCATTAGAGTTCACAGAGCAGCCCAGATCACGAGAAGCATGCAAATACACACACAGCAGTGTTTTGCATCCTTCAGAATTGAATTGAGAATGTTTTTAAAATTCCAGTTCAGTTTCTGAATTTAGAGTATTTTAATCAGTGATGTAAACGCTACATATAAGAGTTTGTAAATGAATGCATGCACACAGATATACTAGAGCAGTGGCTGAAATGCAGCAGTGTTTGATAGTTAGCAGAGCAGAGGCTGAAAATGAGCGCGATAATCCTCATGCAGTTTTAATCGGCCTTTAATCATTACTCTCATTACACCCCTCCACTGTCAACAGCACTCAAAACACACATCCGTTTAACGCTAGACACATACAACTCTGAATACATAAGGGAAGGCCTGTGTGCTCTTGGAATAGATTAAGAACAAGGTTATGAATTTGTGATTGTGTGAGCAAATGTGGTATTATTGAAATACGAAAATTCAGCTTAAATTTTCGTTTTTCGTTCATGGGTGGAAAAATGAATAAACAGCTTGAATTTTCGATTTCTACACGTGGGCGGGAATTAAACGCCCCCTACTGTTAGAGTTATATAATGTAGTCTTGTGTTTTATTAAAATTGATTATAATCGATATCTCAAAAGGATATGCACTTGTGTGCAGCATGAGCTACTGCACACTCGCACTGCATAAAATATAATAACTTGCCATTTCGGTTTGTTTCTCACCAAACCCTCAGTATACCTTCAGAATGCTTGGAATATA
>NW_015555763.1:2636460-2639166 GCF_001515605.1 Sinocyclocheilus anshuiensis
AAGGAGCCGTTTTCTAATTTTTCTACTTTCAATATTAAATCAAAAAACGAATGATCGAATGATACACGGATTATTCTTGACTAAATAATTTTTGTAACTTTCATAAGTGTAGCGGACCTCATCTGAATGATGACCAAAACTTTACTGATGTTTTATTAAGTTTATTGCGTCCTTTTTCACTCCAAAAAAATCACCATAAGAGCTAAACAAAACACAGCACGAGAAGTGCACATGAAACTCTCTCTCTCAGTTGCATTATTATCAACATACAGCGAATTACACAAAACACTTATTACAACGAACAATAAACAAATCTATACAGATCTCATGCCTTTTCGGGGGGTGCTTAATAAACTGACAAATAATCCATGTTCATTAGAAATTATTTGACGATGCAGCAATAAAACGGCTAGTTAGTGCTGGGCGGTATACCGGTTCATACCGAATACCGGTGTTTATTTTTGTTATGATATAAATTTTTTAAATAGTTTGTTACTCAGACGCAGGCAGTGCGCTGCATGAGACAAAAAAGTAATATAGCCAAAACAACCGCATAGCCGCTCTTTAGTGTAGATGCATGTTGATTTTATCAGACGATGCCGCGATTATAAATGAGAGTGACTCCTGGTTAACATGTATTAAAAGGGGTCGTGTTTAGTCTCTATTTAGTGTGGTATTTCATGACAGTAAAATAGGGCATTCTAAGTCAATATACTGCAGTATTTCCTCTCTCAATCAGTAGAAAATATGGTTAAAACCCGGTCATGCAAGAAAAAAAAATACCGTCATGTACCGTGAAACCGGTATAATTTTGAAAAATACCGTGATATAAATTTTTGATCATACCGCCCAGCACTACTGCTAGTATAATTTAATACAGGTGTTTTTTAACTTTGCTGATTTAAAACATGATCAGAATACTGTCTATTTTGATGCCAAAATTTCAAATAAGAGAGGAAGTGACAAATATCGGTATCTGTATCGGAATCGGCCAATAAGTGTTTGTTAAAATCGGTATCGGCCCCAAAAAATCCTATCGGTGCATCCCTAGTTTTTAGCATTCCTCAGTAATGCTGCTGGGTGATATATTTTTATAAAGAATATTTTTATTATTCTTATTATATTTTTTTGCATGATTGTGAGCATGTCGCTGCTGGTGATGTTATTGTGTGCATGTGACATGTGTTTGGATTCAGGGCTTTATTCTCACCACACCGGCCTTGTGGAGCAAGACCTGACATAGCTCGTATTGTTTTCCATTTAATCGCCATAAAAAGCGCATCAAAATGTTTAGCTCCAGCTCTCTAAGCTGTTTATTATGCATTTCTATTTGCATATCTTATATCACAGCCATACATGCCCATATTATTTGTTAGACTGAAAAAGGCTATCTGTTTATCAGCTTGTTAAGGACCTGGGCTAAGTGTTGGTCTCAGGAAACATGAAACTGGTTCCAAAGTCCATCTTCATCCTGAGTCAAGAAGTACAGATGCTCTTTCTGGTTAAGCCTTTCTTAAAGGGATAGTTCACCTAAAAATGAAATGTCATCATTTACTCACACTCATGTTGTTCCAAACCTGTATGAGTTTGTTTCTTCTGTTGAAAACACAAAAGCAAATATTTTGAAGAATGTAAAAAAAAAAAATATATATATTTATACAACAGTTCGTTCTGGTTCTCAAATCTGATTGGTTGAGAACCGTGAGATATTGTACTGGTATCGCTACAGGAACGCCCTTTCACAATTTTGTATCACTCGTAGAGTACATTAGTTAATATAAGAAGAAACGTCTATCTTCGCAGTCTCTCTCGCTCTCTCTCTCTCTCTCTCTCTCTCATTTGGATGCATGTCTTGCCGCATTGTTTCTCTCTAATAACCTCATTATTTCTCACTAATAACCTAACTGAAGCAGCACATGCCCTTGATACTCGAGCCGTTCATGCCAGACTGGGGAGAGAGGTGTTGTAATAATGTAAAATATGTGAAAAATAATGTTTATGAGTATGAGACTTTGTAAAAGAGCATAATAGGACCCCTTTAATATTTTTTTATAACAAAGAATGGAATATATTTTATTTGTATTTTCATACAGTATTCACTTTTTATTTCATCTGGTGTCTTAGTGATTTTCAGTAAATGTGTGTAGTCAATTCTCCTCAAGTTCACAGGGTGTAGTTCATTACATTAACTACGAACATTTTCCGCTAACATTTGACAACCAGAAAGTGTCCAGATACTCTTTGTCTATAAAGAGATGTAGTGGTAACCTTATGATTATAAGCTAATGGCTGCTAATACAAGTTACCGATTCAAAACTAAGAACAAATGACCTAGAAATGTAAGTTACAGTGCTTCTCAATTATATCGGTATTATGTGCATAAAAGTTGCCTGAGGGGACCGTAATTACTGACTGTAAGTTGCTTAGGAAGAAAATTGTGAGTAATCATGATTCACATTACTTTTAGAGAGTTTAACCAAGAGATTCCAGCTGCTCCCAAATGTCAAAACCCAATCACACTTTTGTCCTAACATTACAAAATAACACACTGAGAAACCCCAGCAAACGTCTTGCCTATATATTCATATATATGAGCAATATCACTCGAGTACGAGAGCGATACCGGCTCTATATCAGCGCTCGGCCTCGTGCCTCTGGCCTAATCACAGCCGCTGATACAGAGCCGGTATCGCTCGAGTACGAGAG
>NW_015555764.1:0-187 GCF_001515605.1 Sinocyclocheilus anshuiensis
AGTAAATTGCAGAGAGCTGGGCCTAATAGAACCTGAATTACAGATAAAAAAAAAAAAATTAGTTTTAAATCTCCAAAAGCGCCTATGTTTTTTTTGTGTTTATAGTAATATTTGAAAAATATATAATGTTATTTATAAAGAATTACACTCATATTTTGTAGTTCAAAGGGTTTTCTTTACAATGAAA
>NW_015555764.1:242-507 GCF_001515605.1 Sinocyclocheilus anshuiensis
AACCATTTTTTTTCATTTCCTCCATTGTATGTGTGTAGGGTAAACATTTGAATTTGAGTATGTTAAATTTAGGCGAAAATACCAAAAAACGCCCTGAGCTTAAGTGGTTTTAAAAAATTATTTCATCATAGCTTACTCATTAGTGCTGGATTCTTGCACCGCTTGCGTGGGAATTTGTGTCAGAGATGTAACAATTAAAATGTGACTGTGAAATGGACTTTCCTAAATTGTTGCTATAGTAGCATCATATTAATGCTAGAAAGCC
>NW_015555765.1:0-2211 GCF_001515605.1 Sinocyclocheilus anshuiensis
TACAAGGAATTGGCAAACAAAATACACCAGACAATCAGACAAACATGTGTTGACAACAAAGAACTACAGATAATTAACACGAGGTCATGCAACCATATGATGAACATCAACTATATCAAGAAGGTGGTCATGTGTCATACAGACAAAAATTGGGAAATTGAGAAGCAGAGATGTAAATGAGTTATTTAGAGAACAGAGTGAATAGATTAGTTTAATTTTCATTGGCTCCACTTCCGAAGATGCACAACTTCAAGGCGACTTTGTTAAACGTGTACGCCTGTGCACCAGGAAAAATGCATTTGTTCCCTGGTTTATGAATGTCCTAAAGGCATGCAGCATGATTTATTTTCTCTTGATTTATCATAAACTTTACATAAGTTGTTTTCTCGTGATCTATACATAATAAAATAGCTGGTAACGTCAGACAGTAAAAATAAAATAATAACACTTGGCTCCTTCTTAGGGTTTTTTCTGATTGGATAGTTAAAAACGCCTATCCCGGTGTGAAAATGCCCAGTGAACTTTTATTTTGACAACTAACTCCGGAAGTTGGTTTTCTCCGGAAGTCCTCGCTGAGTGCAAAGAGTTGAACCTGGCATCTGCAGTTGGCAAGAGTTATATGGTCAAAACTTCTAAATTTAAAAATCGCGGAAATTTAACCGATGATCTTGGAAGAAAAGCATGTTTATCAACTGGAGGTCGGAAAAGGGGAAAAATGATAAGAATGGGAAAGTCAAATGAAAAGATTATTTAAACAACTGTAAAACACACTTTACACTGTATGTTTGCAACAATAAACGAGTTAGTTTCTGCCTTGTTTTCATCGAGTACATCTCTGTTTGTGTGTTTGCTGACATAAACACTTATAACAGCAGACAACAGGCATGTGAGGAAAGACCTGAGAGATTTTGTGGTTTTGTATGTTCGTCTGAATGATTGTTGTTTGGAGGGATGCTGCTATTACTGAATGTCTCGTAAGGGAAATGGATTACGAACCGATATCAGTATTATTGATGCTGCTATTTTTTCCACCCGCTGTATTTTAGGCATTTCAAATTAGTCGTTTTGCGTTAAATTTAGTTATAGGTTTGATATTCGCTGGATAACCGCTCATGTCGCTTAAGGGACCGTCTACAAATTCCAGCCACAGTTAAAAAAAAGAAAAGAAACGTAAACTACATCTAATCAAAGCAGGTATAAATATGCAGATAATGCGCCGTAGCGGTTTTGATTGAATGTTTCATGTCAATATAAAATAACTGCATATTGTTAAAACTAAGTGTGGTATTGATATCTTTGTAAGACTGTCAACTCTATGGAACAAGGGTAGGGGAAAGGATATCCGATGAATATTGAACCTAAAACTTACCACGCGTTACATGGTTAAAATTAAGTATAGATACTGCTTAATATTTCATATTGTGTAACGTGCACTGCTTAATATTTCATATTGTGTCACGTGGGACATTTTAAGTGCATATGAAGATATGTATAATAGCCTATAGACACAGGAAACATTAAAATTCTGTTTTGTGGTAGGCTACGTTTCACTTTCTTCACACTTTCTGCTAAAACATCAATAGAAATGTTGACACTAGAAAGACAGACAACAGAAATGCATTGAATGTGTGAATTGCCACATATGTGAGTGCAGTGTTATTGAATGAGCATTTTAAAATTATGTGCTTTTTGTGTCAATGCTGTTAATTTTAGTATTGTAATAATATGATTTACAAAGAGTCATAACTTTGTTTTTGTAAGGCTCTGGTCTCTTCAAAGATAGAATATGGAGGACATCTGCTTCACTTACATAAATGCTTAAATGTGTAGATTGTTTAAAAATAACTAAGTTAACTGATGTATTGATTTTGGCAAATCTGCTTTTTCCACACAGAAATTCATGTTCAGTGAAGCTCCTCCCACAACAATCACACATTCAGCAATTCAGCAATAAATGCTGGAATATTCCCATCAGATTACAAGTAAAGACGAGCATCAAATCATCAGGAAGAGCTGAAATCTGCAAAGACTGAGTTTATTAAAGAGGACAGAGAGAAGATGAGAGATCCAGAACCCTGCAGAATCAAACACACTGAAGATACTGAAGAACTAACAGGTTGGTGGTTATTCTTCATTCTTCATTCATCAACAACATTTATGTTAGAAAATAGTGTAGCTGATCCAACATATTTAATATTTTTCCCTAAAGAA
>NW_015555766.1:0-6956 GCF_001515605.1 Sinocyclocheilus anshuiensis
GTAACTTGTAATCTGTAAACTATTACATTTCCAAAGTAACCTTCCTAACACTGCATGTTAGTTTATCAGTATGTTTGAAAGTATATTATTTAGATATTATTTAGTGGTGCTTCCATAGGCTCCCTCTCTCTCGCGCACGCGGTTTAAAACACCAAATAGTTATGAAATAGCCTATGACAAGTACAGTGAGTCTCTCTCTTGCCCCCACCCACCCATGCACGATAATATCGTCTATCGGCGATCTCACGGACTGGCGATATGACGATTTGAAAAATTACCATATCGCCCAACACTAATACACCTACAAATATGTACAACAGGAATTTTAATTCACCAACTAAACAACAACCTATCTCATCGGTATCAGTCACAGAGATCCTTAAATGCATGAAAAGATCATACTTCATTCAGTTTTCCATTGCTACTTTCTCAACAACGTAGTAAAATGCACTATTCTGGTCTATTCTGAAAATTTGTAATTAAATTAATTGATTCATTAATATTAATTGTAGTTCAATATTAAACCTTATACTTCGCTGCTGTTGAATGCTTGAATCTGATTGTCTGACAAATGTTTTAAGGTATGCAATTATTTTCAGGGAAACACACGGCTAAAGTAGTTCCAGGCAGGTCTTGACCGCATTACATGTCCATATCACTTCGCCCAAATGATTTCAGTTATTTCAAAGGTCCTTACAGCCTACAACAGCAAAAGAACCAAAACCCATCAAGCGAAATCCCACCAAGCAAGTAAATATAGTAAACAATATGATTTCAAAAATGACAAATTATTTCCATGTTTTTGCCACAAAATAGTTTTATTATGTATGGAAAGCACATACTCTGTTTCTCCTGCTCTCTCTCCCACTCAAACACGCACACACATAGTGTTCAGCACTGACACACACTTGCACACATGGAAACATACACGCTGCTCTGACAATTTTATCAGTAAATAGTTTAGCAACCTAAAAGATACATGTAATTTCTCACCAATAACAGCACTGTTCTTGAAGCAGATTAACTTCAAGTTTCGCTTTTAGTAGAAACACTGCTGCCGAACACTGCTGAGAGACGCACAGACTCAGGTAATTCACACACGTTTAATCTCTCTCTCTCTCTCTCTCTCTCTCTCTCTCTCATAACTGCATTAATAACTGCACTAGTCTGCTCTCAACGATCCATTGAATTAATAAAAAAAAAGGTGTAACTGGATAAATTTAATGTGAATAAGAGTATTCATTTCTTTAAAAACTTCTTTCTGACCCCAAACTTTGGAATGGTAGCATACTGTATATTACACTGGAGAAATATTACAATAGAAAAGTATTTACACAACTGGACTCTGTAGGAAACACTGTGTAGATCTAATTTGAATCTCTCCCACAGAACTTCAATAAATGCTTTATGCTTTCAACGAATGGAAAATCCATGTGTTCCTGAATAAGTTCTGTGAGACACAGCCTGTATGCATGCCTAATGTTACAAGTGGACACTTCCTGTCAAGCTTCATATCACAGCAGGGAGCTTGATGTGTTGCAGCATGTCTCAGAGCCCATCACAGCATGAAAAAGGCAGTCATGATCTTACCAGTCGTAGTCCATGACGGCGATGATGAGCGACACATTCTCAATGTTCTCGTTGGGGATATCAAAGACCAGAGCCTCATTATACGTGGGATTGAGAGTATTCTTCTTTATGGACGTCTTCCTCTTTTTCAGCCTTCGACCTTCACAAACCAGAGAAGCCTTTACGTATGGATCTGAGAAAGCAAGAACAGAAAGAGTGAAGGAGAGAGAAAATTTGTCAAAGAAATAGCAACAGCAGGAGGTAATGCATCGACAACATTAAAAATTAATGCGAGTAACGGCATCAATAATTTCTGTGCTAGCAATAATGATACATTAACATTGCTTTTTCCATAATGCACCAGGATAGTGCAACATAATCATGTCCTATAAGAGGAATCTTTATTACATTACTTTAAGCCTTGCTGTGATAATTAAATAAGCCAACACTAATTAAAGATGTCGCTTGTTCTGTGATGTTGATACCTTTATAAGGCGTTTCAGTTTTAACATTCAACTTTTTAGAGGTGCTATTTGATATTCAGAACTTTCAGAACTGATGGTTTTGTGACCTTTAATGTTATTTCACTATTCACATGCTGGATGTGTTACACCAAGGTTATTAATGAGCAGCAGTTTCATCACGTCTCAGTCAACAATGTCTGAGGTGCTAATGAGGTATCGCTGTTAATTATGAGGGAATTAGAGGAATGGCTGGGGACCACGAGAGGGACCAGGTACCTGAGAAGCCCGTGAGGTCCATGGCTTTCAGATTGGTGGCCTTAATGATGGTGATGGTCAGTCGGCCAGCTGTTGGCAGGTAACACAGTGAGAAGTTCAGCTCGCCCAGGTCAGCTTTCTCCTGCAGACACAAAAAACATATCGAAAGGTCCAAAGTTCACTTTGAAGTTAGATTGTGAGTAATGCAAATGCTGAAAGTAATGCACAAAAATAAGGAAATTCATGGAAAAAAATTATTACACCGTCTTTCTTGAAATGTTTCAAAAATGTATTTGCCCTTTTATTAAGACGCAAGGATAAACTGAAGGAATGTCTGTGGCTTTTAATGCTTAATTAAACATTTTTAAAGGATTTCTCTCTGTTCAATTCAAACGCAGCTCTGGCCTGCTGTGATTACCACAGAATTCATTTTATCTCGTCCTTGAATTTTTACAAACAAGAAGAAAATCATGTTTACAGTAATGCACTTGCAATGAAAGTCCACTTTAATAAACATTAAAAACACACTTTTTTGGAGTACATCCACAGGTTATGACCATGTAAATCCGATAAAAGCTATAACTTAGAAAGCAAGACTACTGCAAAGAGGCTGTTCTGAAGAATATGTGTTGAGATGCTATGCCTGTTTTTTCTCTTACACTCTTGGTTGAACCTTTCATCTTTCTCTCAAGTTCTTGTTCTGCCAGACAGAATTAATCATCAGTTATGACGAAAAAAGAACAAGGGTAGGAGAGGTAAACAAAAAGAGCTACAATATTTCATCAAAAACGTCAAGCGTCTGAGGTACATCTCCAAGAACTATAGGAGCTGCCAGCTTTGGGTCTGGGTCCGTAAACGTGATGTGAAAGCTGCATTATGTGAGTGTTGTTGTTTTTTGTTACACTCCAGCACTTTGAAAAATGTATTATACACCAAGTCATTTTTTTTCCCGAACCAGCTGAGTAGGTAAACCCGCTAATGCCACCTGAGCGGCCGATTGGCTGAATCCAACATTTCATTTACATCCATTCACATGTCAGACACACAAATGTCAGAAACATACTCAAATCCAGCATGCATCACTGAATAATTTTTACATTTGTCTTGTCAGACAGAGTAGATGGTGCCAAATGTATCTTCTTTCCTTCATTTGACCTAGTCGTGCTGTGTAAAATTTAATCTACCTTATTTAAGCACACAGCAGCTTGTGTTTGATTTGATTTATTCTCTCTGTTCTCCAAAGGTGCAAACACATTTTAAAATAACAATATTCTATGATCATGATAAAAATGTTTCTAAAAACTGCTCCATTAAGATGCATTGGCAATTTCTGAAGTGCTCTTGAAAAAAGCTCCTTTGCACAGTTGACCTTCACTAATTTCATGTACTTTTCTCTGGAAGGACGAGCACATGCATCACTAGATCACCTCACACCTCTGCTAGCAACATCCCCAAGGACACATCATCATCATCGCCTTAGCATGTAATCACGCATGATTTTCAACTGTGAAAAACGTCTCATGAATATAAAATGAGGTTTTCAATTCCACTTAATAGAGATACGCAAGTACCATATAAGATACCACCATTATCATAAAATCTGTCCTGGCTAAGGTTCTCATTAAATCCAGCACAATTTCTTGGGTGAAATTCACTAAACCGTGTTTGAGTGCAAAACCTTGCGTCTTAAACCACATACCACTCCAAAAACAGTTTAACAGGCACTATAGGCACAAAAATAGCGTTGAATTTAATTTTAAAAGACATTTTTTAGACCTACCTGATTTAATCCATAAAAAAATGTTTTGTTTGTATAAGTGAATGTTTTCAGGCAATATTAAATAATATTTTTGACAAATAAAAAAAAGTTAATTTAGATGTTAATATTTTTTCAGTGTTGACTCAATTAAGATTTGCTTTATTCACAAAACTCAATGCTATTTGTCTTGAGTAATTATCAGTGCATATGTACTGCCCAGGGAAAGCAGGGGAAGCAGTTTTGCTCAAAAGAGACATTTGTGCATATTTTTATTGATGACAGCAGTAATTTATCAAATGATGATCAAGTAAAGGAGTAGAGCGTTATATCTTGGCACATATCCAGAAGTTTGGTGTAGTCAAGCGCACTTTCAGCATTTCCTATTGAGGTGTTGGCGTGATGCCGATGTGTTCAGTGCGAGTGCTTCGACATATTGAGCAGTGGTGCTCATAACAGACCCGGGTTTAAGTCTGGCCCGGTGATGTTGCCATCCTGTTCCCCTCTCTCATCTCTACTACTGTGTATGGCAAGAACTCATCACTGTTCAGCATGGCTATTCAGCTCAGGTCCTTGATGGCCACTTTCCTGCAGGGTTTAGATTTAACCACAGTCTAAAGCATGTCAACAAGCTAATCAACTGATCACCCAAAATGAAAATTCTGTCATCATTTATTCACCCAACCTGTACGATTTTCTTTCTTCTGTGGAACACAAACGAATTTTGTCCACATAATGGAAGTCAATGGTCACCAAAACAGACCATCATTCTTAAAAATATTTTCTTTTTTGTAGTGCCAAAGAAAGTCAGTCAAACCGGTTTAGAACGATTTTTGGGTGAAGGATTTCTTGAAAATGACACGCAGGTGTGTTTGATTAGTGTTGTAACTCAACTCCCCGGGACAGCGGCCCTCCAGGACTGAAGCTGAATAGCCCCGCTGTACGGTCTCAGCATAGTATGTCAGATCCTGACAGTCGAACATCTGTTTTAGTGTCTGCATCCTTCATAATCTAGCACCCAGAACCGGTGTTTGTGGTGTTACCTAATTTGCATAAATCTTTCAGCAAATCACATGCTAAAACTCAGACAGCATGTGCAAATACACAACGCCATCAACTACTCACTCTCACCGATTCTAATGAACCTTTAATATGTGTTTGTGTCATTATCTCACCGCGGTTCCTTCTACGATGTCTCTCCAAACTGGCTTCTCCCCGGTGCCCTCGCTGAAGTCCAGCAGGTTATCCACCACCACTTGACCTATGAGGTCATGTCTGGAGAAACGATCAAAGTCGTAGATGGAGAAGTGGAGCTTGCGCGAGTGCAGCTCCGCCAGAGGCACGCCGAACTGGAACGTCTCATTAAAAACCGGGTTGAGAGTTTTTCTGTGCACCTGCGAACCAGAGCCACAGAAAGACCAAGTGGAAATGAGAGAAAGTGAAGGAAATTAGATAAGCGGAGGAGCTGAGAGGGAAAAGTGAGCGAAGGGAGTGAACAAGAGATTGGTTAACATTAAAACTGCAAAAGCATAAAGTTAATTCAAAATGCACCGCCTGATATAGATGTCTTTTTAGATGAACTAGGGCACTGGGAAAAAAATCACACAGGCAGGCTGAGAAACGCAACCAGATCTTAATGAGTCCTAAGAGGGTCTGCCATCTGAACAGTGGATTATTGTAAAAGCAGGGAGCTGACTGCTGCATCGCTAGGATAAAAAAAGATACCTTGGTCTGAAATTTCTTCTTCCTATCAGGCAGTAAGTAGATCTTGACATAAGGATCGGAGAAACCATTGGCATCCTTCGCCGGGAGGTCCAGGGCTTTCAGTATCTTAACCACCAGCTGCTCCGTGCTGTAAGAAAGACATGTCAATGTCACCATAATTCACTTTGAACTATCTGGAAATTCCTGCGCTCGCTAGCCTGGGCGTAAGTTCATTTCAGAGTCATCTAACCAGCAATGACAAGAGCGTTGGTTTATGTTGAAATAGGCTGACATCCAGGCCAGTATCAGGACAGCACTGCAGCACTGAGTTCAGTGAGGCTCAATGGCTGTCAGGTTCAGGAAAATAGGGGGAAAAAGAGGAGGTGCCATTTGTACAACCCAGCTCAATGGATTGGAATTGACAGATGGACAGAGCCGTACTTGAGCTGCGCAAGCTAAATGGATCTTGTACGAACGTGAATATATGAGATAATACATCCCTAATGTGAATATAAAGACATGAATATTTGATGCGTAATGCAATGACTGTGGCTTCCAACACCGGACTTTATAAATAATCCAGAGCTTATTACGAGGCAAACCATAGGTCATTTCATGGCTAGACTGTAGCAGGGTTGTTGCAGTCTGGTGCCAAGCACAGCACGACCGTGAACTTCTGACGCGCAAGGCTCACCCAGTGTTTGTGCAGATGTAAATAAGAGAGGCGGGGGAAGTTCTGTGGTTGCTAATCAGGCCTTGTTAGAATGTGTCTCTCAGTGTTAACAAAATGCGTCACCCTTTCATTAGGACACGTAAACAAATCAGCAACATTGGGGGAGGGAGAACACAAGCAGAAATCCAATACGGCCTTAGATTGACATGTCGATCATAAAGAATGTGCAGTGACATGGTACAAATCTCAACCAATCAGCATGGAAGCAAATAAGTTAATCATGTGATATTATCATCCAATCTGTAAGTGACAAATTTAATAATTAATTATTGTACAATCATGTAAAGACAAGGATTAAAGGGGTATTTACACTGACAGCAATTTTAAGAGTCTCATTTTCAAGGACAGTTGGCAATTTCTAACAATACGAGCGACAGCAACCCATGTGCAAATAAACAGTATGTGCAACATAATTGGTTTCTAGTTTCATATATATATATATATATATATATATATATATATATATATATATAAA
>NW_015555766.1:7030-7898 GCF_001515605.1 Sinocyclocheilus anshuiensis
ACACACATATGTACAGACATACATACACACACACACACACACACACATACACACACACATATATATATGGGGCGCATCACAGAAAATATTTCCACAAAAATATTAAGCAATGTTTTTAACTTTAATAATAATATGAAATGTTTCTTGAGCAGCAAATCAGCATATTAGAATTATTTATGAAGGATTACGAGACACTGAAGACAGGAGTAATGGCTGCTGAAAATTCAGCTTTGTCATCACATGAACAAATTACATTTTAAAATATATCAAATGACTGGCAGGAGAGTTATGGGAATATGGTCGGATGAGTTGTGTAGATGAAAATAACATTTTAAACATGATTCATATGCAATGATCAGTGCTGAAATCACCAATGCAAGTGCAAACAGTGATTCACCCCCTGAAATTGTTGGATAGCGGTCGAGTCGGACTGCCTACTAGCAACCAACAGAGAGACTCTAAAATATCCTGCGATTTAATCGCTGTGTGGCCCAAAAAACATACTTGCTAAAGTAAAATTACATCAGATTGCAAAATAAAATACTTGTAGACATTTCAAGTTTGAAAAAACAGTCCCAGATGCATTTTCAGCTGTCCAGTCTAATATACATTACATCAGTTTGGCGGAATTAGAAATGAATCTCACGGCAAGTGGCATGCAGCACAACAGCACACTTTAAATCAGGCTGGTCTTTAGAAATGTACGGTGCCATTAGCATTCAGGGCTATGAAAATATAATTGAAAATGACAGGCTCTGTCTTGCCCACATTAGAGCGAGCATTTAAAGCCATCCCATAGCCCCCACCCCAGTTATGTGTTGCACCGCACAACGGCTTTTCATTTATTCAGTGACAGGCCCCCCCCTCT
>NW_015555766.1:7925-8744 GCF_001515605.1 Sinocyclocheilus anshuiensis
CCCCCCCCCCCCCCCCCTTTTACAATATCACTGCAAAACAAAAACCTCAAACAAAAGTCATGCATATGCTGTCTGAAAGCGCTCATCCGGAAAACGCAATGATCTCAGTTGGAATCTGACA
The DNA here is from genome assembly GCF_001515605.1 of Sinocyclocheilus anshuiensis. Lineage (NCBI taxonomy): Eukaryota > Metazoa > Chordata > Actinopteri > Cypriniformes > Cyprinidae > Sinocyclocheilus > Sinocyclocheilus anshuiensis. Next base: position 8,047 of record NW_015555766.1, read on the forward strand.
AATAGACGTATAAATTAAAATAAATAATAAAACAACATTCAGCTCCAACCCTCATAAACAATGGGTTAGAAATAGCTGCTATTCCCTCCGCGCCACATGTGTTATCGGCCTACTGCTGTGCTGATAGAAAGCTACGTCCCACCGGATGTGACTCTGACTGACAGTGTCAACCTGCCCGCTATTCCCAAAATGCTTGTACATATTCGTGACATATTCGCATTGATGTTTTGCAAACGCAACAGCATAGCAGGAGGTGTGATGATGTCAATTAAACACACGGGGATGAGAAACAATCTTGGCTGCTAGTGCTCATGTAAACGCGGAGCAACAATTCCGGTTGCATTTGCTTTAAAGGGGTCATATGATGCGATTTCAAGTTTTCCTTTCTCTTTGGAGTGTTACAAGCTGTTTGTGAATAGATAAGATCCCTAAAGTTGCAAAGACTAAAGTCTCAAACCCAAAGAGAGCCTACAATGCCGGTGTTCCGGTGAATTCAGTTCCCCTGTTTCCACTTCGGCGCGCATGCTGACCCTATACAGTCTATGATGCTGACAGATAATGCTGACTCACAGCCTGTAAGTACATTTTCATATTTAAAGGATTTGCCACTGACAATTCATACACGAGTTTTGAGCAGTGTAGAGTAGCGCTTGTTGTTTGTCATTTCTCCGATCACAAATGCAGACATGGTTTTATGT
>NW_015555766.1:9187-12941 GCF_001515605.1 Sinocyclocheilus anshuiensis
CTTTAAAGAACCTTTGACTGAATGGTTCTTTGTGGAACCAAAAATGGTTCTTCTATGGCATCGCTTGAAGAACCTTTAGAAGCACCTTTATTTTTAAGAGTGTAGACACATTTCATTACACAAAATACACAACATAATGTTTTTTTTTAGCAACGACATATGACCCCTTTAAAAAGAAATCGAAATTCTTTTCATTTACTCACACGACTGATGAAATTTCACGATTCTCACAGCAAAACTAATACTAGCCTACCTAATATAAGTAAAAAGTTCTCGAGTTCATGAGACAAGTAAACCTTTAGGAATAAAAAATGGATTGAAGAAACTAATTACAAGCAATAGGACAAAGAAATATAATGGAACAAAAATACAAATGTGTAAAGTAGGGCTGCACAATTAATCGAATTTCTAATCGCGATTACAATTATGGATGCCACAATTACGTAATCGTTCAAAGCGGCAATTAATCGTTCAAAGTCCACCAAAGTCCACTTATGTTATTCTGCATGCTTAATATATGTTTTTTCTTTCTACATGTTATCTTAAGGGTTTTTCCATTGTTTTAGTTTTAGTATAACATTATAATACCATTCATATTTTTACTTTTTTTATAATTTAAAGAAGAAACCAATCCGATGTATATTTGACATTTGAGGCTTAATACTATAGAAAAGCACTAAAGGTTTTTCAGTTAGAGTGTTTTCAGCTTGTTTATTTTCATATAAAAATACGGCATGCAGTTGTATCAAACAATGGTATAAACATCATTCAATGTAAATTGTGATAATCATAATTAATAATCGCAATTAAAATTTCAAGGGAATAATCGACAATTATGATTTTTGTCATAATCGTGCAGCCCTAGTGTAAAGTAAATATATGTGAAAATGGCAATTTGACTTTTGCCATTTTTGTGTTTATTTGACAGTTTAAGTGCAATGAGCTGCCAAAATGAACTTGATTCTGTACTCAGATGCTGTGTGACTGGTGGCTTCAAATCACAAACGTTTGTGACTGCAACACTGAGTGTAACCGATAATCCAAAATCTAATACAAAACTGGCTGACAAAGTTCTACCAGTTTACCGTGTCTACCATTATATTGCTCATCCCCAGCTCACCATGATTGTTTAAAACCCTCTCTCTTCCGAACACAAAAGATGTTAAGCAGAATGTCTAAGTTGCTCTTTTCAATACAATGAAAGTGAAGGGTGGCCACGGCTGTTCATTATATGTACAGTAAAACAGCAGGCCAGACATTCTGCTAAACATCTCCTTATTTGTTCCACAGAAGAAAGAAAGAAAAGGTTTAAAACAACACGAGGCAACAGCAAAACTTTTATTTTTAGGTGAACTATCCTTTTAATTCAAAAGCTTTCCATCTCATGCGCAAACGCAATCGTGACATACTCACCTCACAGTAGAACATAATAGACCGATAATACAATGAACAGGGACAGAGGTGTCAAATCATTTATTTGAACTACTCCTTATGTGTAAGGAATGAGATATCAATCTCCACTCACCCATCTTCATCTCTTTCTCTCCCTCGGCCTACTCTGTAATTCTGGCCCTAACACAGTGCTGTGCTATTATGTGTTGACAGGCTGTGCTGTTTAAAGTGGCTGGTCATATATAATTCATGAGTGAAACAGCCTCTCCCTCCTTCATTTCTCAAACATCAGCACTTTCCACCATTCTAATGTCCCTCTGTGTGATGGCAAAATAAAGGACCCGGTCTGACGTGCACGGGCTTGCCCACAGCAGGCCTGATTATAACTCATTGTGCTGACTGCAACTCCCCTGCTTCTTTCTTCAGCTCGCCTTTTCAATTGTGAGCCCTGCCGATGCGATCTATTTATAACCCACTGATGTATTGAGAGGCATGGATCCACATTGTGCGACAATTCCAAACTAGATGCTTCCCCGTGGGGAGAGAAGGGAATGGCGGAATGGATTCGAGTGGACTCACTTGAAGGCGTAGCGCAGGAGGAAGCTGATTTTGCCACAGGTGTCGCCTTGTTTGCCATCCCCCTGGTCTCCCTGGCGCAGCCGGTAAAGTTCTGGTTTGATCTGCCCAATGCTGGTCAGCTGCTCACTCTTTTCCTCACCATGGAAATCAGGGCTGGAAAGCTGGTGAGTCATGGGCTTAGGCCTGGAGAGAGACCAGAGGGTGAACACATTCACACATGCGCATGTATAGACAAACACAGTGACTGTCAGGGGGAAACTAAACATCTTCAGATGATATTTCACCCCAAAATAAAAAAAAAGGCCTATTTGAACCATTTGGATTTTTTGCATTGCATTTTCATTTTTAAAAAATTCTGATTACTACTTGTGTAAATGTGGGAAAAATGTGAACGCAAACAAAAAAAAAATTATATATATTTATATATATATAAATAAATGTATAAATGTCAAGCATTTACTCATTGTGGTATTGTTGCATTGACTTTAATTTAAGCTAATTTAAATGATAATTTTAAGTATGTTACAAAAATATACTGTATTGAGAATAATGAGAATCTAATGAAAGACAAATTCCACAAAACTCAGAAGTAAAATACCCAGATGTGTTTAATTGTCATGACAAAATAAAGCCTGTTCTATTTTATTTTTTATGCAATATATAATATTTGTAATAATACAATTTATTTATACATTTTTTGAATGTGGGGTTATTTATGACCATTTTTTCATGAAATTCACCCAGTAAGGTTGCTCCAAAGTCATGGTCATGAAATTAAGAAATATTTTAGTCTGTTCTATTTAGAAAATAAAAAAAAAAAAGGTCCAAATATACACAAATGTGTTGATATACTGCATTCCAAAGTTTCGGGTAAGATGTTTTTTTTTTAATGAACCTATACTTTTATTCAGCAAGGATGCATTAATGTGACAAAAAGTGACAGTAAAGGCATTTATAATATTACAAAAGACTTCTATTTCAAATAAATGCTTACTGCATCACTGCTGATTCTATCACTTATTCCACAAACACATGAAGCAGCACAATTGTTTTCAATGTTGCTAATAATAAGAAATGTTTTCTGAGCATCAAGTTGGCATATTAGATTGATTTCTGAAGGAGCACGTAACACTGAAGACTGGAATAATGGCTGCTGAAAATTCAGCTTTGCCATGACAGTAATAAACTACATTTGAAGATTTGAAGACATTTAGAATATATAGAAAACAGTTATTTTAACCTGTAATAGTATTTCACAATATTAGACAATAGGGAAAAACTTTAAAAACAGTAGGGTATGTAAGACATTTTGAAAAGAAAAAACACTATATTTTACTTCAATATAACATTCTGCAAGACACAAACCACACACTCACTCCATCATCCTGTAACACACACATAGAAACCACAGACATGAACAAGGAACAAGAGAAGGTCACTGACCTGGTGGTGACCTGCTGCTGGGATTGGGCATTGGGCAGGTCTTTCGCAGCTGAGCCTCCTTCTGTTGCCGGGGGCAACTCGGGAGATGTCTGGCTCAACTTAAGGTTTGCTGAAAAAGTGAGAAACCATTAGCCATAGAAAAGATGAAAGGAGTAGTTAAGACAATGGAGAATAATTAACAACAATCATTGTCTCTTAGGTCTCACAGAGAGTAAAGTAGTGCTTCTGAGTTTGATACACAGCAGACTTTTGCTCACCAGCACTGTTGGGATAAGAGTCCATGTCTAGGTAAGAATGCTCCTGCATCTCCTGTGGACCCCCAACCACACCCCCCACTACC
>NW_015555766.1:13190-57901 GCF_001515605.1 Sinocyclocheilus anshuiensis
CACTACCAGCCCCCCTCCGCCCTCCACCCCCGTTAGGTCGGAGAAATGGGGGTGAGGCTGACCATGCTGCGAGAGCGAGGGATACAGCGAGGAAGAGGATTGAGTATCTTTCCTCTGCAACAAGGGAGGAAGGAGAGAGGCACCCCCTCCACCTCCAACCCCACCCAAACCGGCACCGCCGGGCAGGAGCCCCGACATCAAGCTCAGACCCCCGCCTTCCTTATCTCTCCACGGCAACCAGCAGAGCTTCCAGGAGACGAAGAGAGAGACAGAGAGCAGCACGATGCCACAGAACGTTACAATGACGGAGAGCAGACTCACTGAGATCTCTGAAACAGAGAGAAAGAGAGAGAGAGAGAGAGAGAGAGTTTGATTTATAACAACCTTGAGAGGTAGCAAAAATCCTAAGGAGTTTAATGATTCTGGTTCATATTACAATGAATGCTTCCGGTTCCTTTATAATTACACTAATGGTTTCTTTAGGACTTGAATAATTGGTCCTAACTATATACTAAACACATATACTTTATATAAAAAAGTAAGAAATTTAATGATTCTGGTTCAAATTCCAATGAATGCTGAGAGAGAGAAGAGTTTGATTTATTACAACCTTGAGAAGTAACAAAAATCGCAAGGAATTGAATGATTCTGGTTCAAATTCCAATGAATGCTTCCGGTTCCTTTATAATTACACTAATAATTATTTTAGGACTTGAATAATTGGTCATATCTATATACAAAACACATACAGTATACTTTATATTTAAAAAAAGGAAAGAAATGTAACGATTCTATTTCAAATTTCAATGAAAGCTTCCGGTTCCTAATAATTACACCAATGATTCTATTAAGACTCAAATAACTGGTCCTAACTACATAGTAAACACAAATACTCAATAAAAAAGTTAGAAATTATATGATTCTGGGTTAAGTTCCACTGAACGCTTCTGGTTACTTAATAATTATTCTAATGATTCTTGTAGGACTTGAATAATTGGTCCTAACTATTTACTAAATGATATATATACATACATGTGACGAGAGGGGCGGGGCCGAGAGCCGTGGGAACGGAGCGAGGCCGGTGGAGTAATTGCTAATGAGCGACACCTGCGCCACTCACCGGTCTCGAGTCTCACGGAGGAGCTCCGGAAGGATAAAAAGGAGGAGTGACGACAGTGAAAGGCGAGAGAGGACCAGGCCTGGACTTTATTTTGTGTTTTGGTTTTGTTTGTGCGCGACAGTCGTCCGCGAGGGGCTGTCGCACTGTTTTGTGTTTATTTTATTAAAGTTTTGTTTAAATGTCCGCCGGTTCCCGCCTCCTTCTTCCCGAACTACGAACTTTGTTACAATACATAAAACCAAAACTCATCTACTAAATTCAATAACCTAATTAAAAAATATTTTATAACATTATTTATATTTTGTTAAAGTTCCATTCAAAACAGTTCAGAATATCTGTATTTAAACATTAGTTTATTTTAAACAATTTTACAAATTGTTAATTGTTTTTGTATACAATTCATACAAAAACACATGCACAAAACTACTCCAATAAGTAAAAAAAAATCCTTCAGAGCAATTTATAAAAAAAAAATATAAGTATTTATATTTAATTCATTTTAATATTTCGGATTGTTATAAGAAAACAGTCATATATTACAAGTATCACAAGCCTTAAGTACACACAGCACACAGTAGGCGTTCTCGGTTCATTTCGAGTTGTGGTTCAGTGATCGATTCAGTCAGTGAGTGAGTCATTAGACTGATTCAAACTGACAACTCACTGTCTTTTTGACCAGTTCATTACAAAGAACAGATTTTGTGACTAAATCCTATCCCGCTGTCAAAATCCTAACCTACCGGGACCCCAAAGCAATAATAGAACTTCTTTTGGGGTACTTTATTGAGTGCCTGATTAAAAATACGGCAATATTTGTTCATATATGCTGCCTTAAAGGCACAATATGTAAGATTTTTTTATTAAAATCCACTAGAACAGTGTTATATATTTTGCTGACTTGTGTACTTACATTATCCCAAATGTTTCAAAGAATGTTTAAATCCAGAGAAATAAGCAATTTTAACTAGTGACACGGACCGTGTCTATAGTGTCATTGTGTCGCCTGCCAATGATGTCATAACCCCTCGATTTCCGGTTCTGTTTTGTAGAAAACATGGAAACACCAAAGACGCTTTAATAGACCGGTGACGACCGCACAGAGTAGCATTATAACAGAACTTTCAAATGTATCTAGTATGATAAAACAGCGCTGCTTTTTTTCCCACATACACACGACCGGAAGGAGCAGAAGTGGTCGACTGAGGCATAATAAAAGCTCTGCTGCTTTCGAGCCATGTGTCACGCTCGTTCAGCGGCCTCGTTTCGCTTCGACGGCTTTCAGCCTCACCCTGCTTCATTCTACTACGTTAATAAATCATTAGCTCATCCATGAACATGATTTCTGCCCGAGTCCCGTCAGATTGCATCGGCTGTGGGGATGAAGACGACAACTCCCATGATTCCACACTCATCAAACTACGCCTTTGCCTCTTTCTTTATTTTGAAGATGTGCCCTCTAGCGGCGAAAATTACATATTGTGCCTTTAACTATCATTTCTCTTTTATTTTTGACTTCTATTGTCTATTTATTATCTGTGTATAATTTTGCCATCTTTCTCTCTCATCACATTCAATTCACATTGCAAACTCACATTATTTTTTTTTCCATAGCGCCGTAGATTCAGAAGCGGTTCAGAAATAAATCATCGGTAGATGAATGCAGACGTTAAAGAACAATATTTGGAAACGAACATCATGGAAATCAATCGGTTACAGTATTTTTTTTTTAAATGCAACTAAGTTCTCAGTTCCCAACAAGCTTGATTGCATAACCTGGGAGGATGAACACTGAGATATTTGAAAAGAAAAATGTACAAATGAGGTAGCGTTGGCAGACAGATGCTGCGCTTGGGGAATGACTGGGAGAAACCGAAGGAAGTGCAGAGAGAGGATCAGAAGGAGAAAAAGAAAAGATGGCGCATTGTGCCTGTAAATTACCACCGGCTCTCCCAACATTCACTAGCTCTTATCTGAATACAAAGCCAAGAAAACGATGGATTTATTTCCAAGCAGAAAAAGTGTCAATGCCAATGCCAATTTCCACAAAGATGTCCTCTAAACTGTGATTAAGCCTTATGACTCTGTCTCTCACAGAGTATGAGCTTTCAATCATGCAGCCTTTAATAACAATTTCTAAGCGTGTGCATGAGTGAGTCACTTGAAAAAATTTGACTTTGGCAACTTGGTTTCAGCACCAAACAGCGACTCTCCAACAAGCAGGGACAAACAAGTGCCTGCCAATCAAGAAAAACAAAGGGCCTGTCTGTCAGCCTGACTCTCGAGAGCTCTATTCAGATCTCACACCCACATAGATCCTCTGCTTACCCTGCACTCACATCACTTCCTCAAATGCAACACCCACCAGCTCTAAAAGCCCCCAGGGTGGTTCTACCTTGAGCTACTCAGTAATTTCTATTATGCAAGGAGGTTATATCGTATGACTATCAGCTCGCCCTTCATTTTCCTTTCTGTCATGCAGTCTTTCTCAGTTTTTGTTCCACCATATTTGCTTCTGCTCCCAACTACTGTTTTCCTCCATGCAATGCTCACACATTTGCAGGTCTCCAAAGAATCAGTCAGGGTTGGGCAAAATTCAGAACTGGATCCCTTTCAATTTATAATTTGGAATTTTTATTGAATTGGCTACATCTTACAGGAAGTTATAAAGGAATTTAAACTTGAATAACAGGAAGAAAAATTATTTGGACTGCAGACAGTCATAAAACAGGGATTTCAGTAATCCAACATAAAATGGGAAAGAAGAAAAACGTCAAAGTCTGAATCATGTGGTTTGGCTCCTTTTTAGAAGCCTTTGGTAAAATTTTAATATTGTGAGAAATTGTGTTCTTCCACCATGCTTCATTACATGGGAGCAGTATATAATACATTAATTTAGTAATACATATATAACATGTTAAAGAAATTAGGTTATATTCAAACTGTAAAACTACATTTTAGTGTACAAATCTCTCTCTCTCTCTCTCTCTCTATGTACATGATTATAAGGTAAATATATAATTGTGGATTTTATGTATTATAAAGATTGTATAAAGGTTCAAATCCAAATCTAAATTAACAGCTGTCTTTTACCATTTTAAAACCCATGTTTTAGACAGAAACGTAAGGTTAAAAATAGTATTTTGTCCTGTTTCACTTTGTTACTGTATGCTTGACAGCATTAATACCCTTCAGCAATAGTGCACATATGGGCCATACTATAAGCAAAACAATTATGAAATTTTGATTTCATTTCTGAAACCTTCGCATGACTGCATATAGACACAATCTCTTCTGAAACATTACAGGAAAGGCATCATGCTTTCCATCCTCATCTAGCACCATCTTCATCATTCGTCTCCTTTGCCCTCCTCCTCCTTTCTCACCCTCCATCTGACTCCTCTCCTTCCACCCCTCTTCCTCCCTCTTGCTGTTTTCCTTCCTTTCGCTGTACTTTCTGTCTCTCTTCGGTGAATAATTCATCAGTCTCTGTATGTCAGTAATCACTACTTGTTCAAAGATATGATCAGAGAGAGAGACAGAGGGAGGAGAGAAGGGACTGATCTGTCAGCTTGAAGAAAAAGATGCAGATAGAGAGAGTGAAAAAAAGGTAAATAGGAGGAGAAAACATAAGAGAGTGGGACAGGACAGGAGATCAGAGATATGAATGGAGCAAAGAGGGAAATGGGGAGAGAAAGCAGTGAAAATCGTAAAAGGAAACAGAGGTAGGCGATGGCATTAAAACACTGGTTCTCAATCAGTGACCTGCAGGTGACTTGAGTTGGTAAAGGATTAAAATAGAACTAAATAAGCACATTTATAAATCTTGATGAATAATAATAGATTTCATAATAAATTCTAAATGTAGTCATTTAAAAAATTCAAAATATAAAAGACAAAATGCACCAACATTAATTACCTAATAATAAACTATTATTAAAACAGCCTCATGTTTTAAAACAGCCTCAGGTTTCAAGGCTATAAACTGAGAATAATTTATATACTACTTAAAAATGTAGGCAGCTGTTGTTTCTCCCCAGACCTAGAGTGTTAGGTGGGCCACAATTTTTGGTTTAATGTGGTCCACCAGCTGAAAACATTTCAGAAGCACTGTCATAAAGGATGGAGAAAGTCCTAACTATGTTTTATGCCATTTCTAGCTGGTCATTAATCGGTCACTAGCTGATGCAAGCTGGTCATCAGCTGGTTGACTAGCGACCATGATCCAAGAATCAGCATGACCACTTTGAAACTGGAAACTGGAAATGAGAGCTTGGACCAGCAAATGACTGGTTTAGACCAGTTAGAAGCCATATATTCACTGCTTTTTCCATCCTTTATCAAAGTATTTCTCAAACTCTGAAACTTCAGTTGATGGACAGCAGTAAAACAAAAAATGTGTACCACACATCACTACAGGTCTGGGGAAAAACAACAGCTACCTAAATATTTTAGTATTTAAATTATTTTCAGTTCGTAGTCTTGAAACAGCCTCTCTTTTAGCGATCCATAATTTTGCCATTGTTCATATTTCATTTAAATGAATATCTTGAAGCTAATGAACATAAATACAGTGAACTGAACTGAACTGAACATTTACGTTCATTGGCATATAGTTCATTGGTATATTATGCTATTGAAATCAGACAACAGAACCGCGTCACCATGTCACAGATACCAAAACACAGCTGCCAGTTTTAAGTGGATTTTCCAGCAGGAAGCTGACAGAGAGGAAGAATGAAAAGAAAAAGAAAAAAAGGACATATCAGAGAAAAGAGGGAGATTGGGAAAGGGGGAGGGGCCAGAAGGGAGCTAACAGATTAGTGTACATGTTGAAGCAGACACATCGGCTGACTGGTCAAGATAACACATTCACTCAACACGTCGAAGGTGAGGAAAGAGAGAGATAGCACCAGAGAGGGGTTAATAAAGTCCGCAAGCATTCCCCTGTGAGAAAAACAGGCCCGGAAAAAAGTGGACAGTGATGGAGAGAGAGAGAGGGAAGGATGGCTGGTGCGAGAGAGGCAGAATTGCAGGAATGAAAGATGTGGAGCCAAACAAACGGACACTGATGGAGAGAGAACTAAAAACGGGAGGGGTTTGGGATTAGAAAGGTTAATGTATTGATCTGCTTGCAAAGAAAAAAAGACTGTTCGGAAACAGTATATCTGGGGAGGGAGTTTGATCTACAAACTCTGGGTTGGCTGAACCAGGAGGATCAGCGTTCTGCACCGTTGCTAAGCCTTTCATGTCATCTTGTCTCACAGACTTTTCCACACCATCACCGCCTCCTAAAGAGATGGGTAGAGTTGTAGTCTTAACTGTGTACTTAATTTGGTTGCATCGTTTCTTCTTAAAGCAAGAGCAGCTAGTAATTTGTTAGCTGTCCATGCAGGATTGTGCAGTTGCATAATATGACATTTACTTTTATCTATCCAATAAGCCTTCAAAATTTTTTGCCTTATAACTTCTACAATAATAAATTATACATTCCTTGAGTTTTAAAAATATACAAAGACAGGACATACTGTACAATAAATAAATATATGAAATATGTATTACACAGTGGTGGACGAAGTACACAAATCAAGTACTTGAGTAAAAGTACAGATCCGTATAATAAAATATTACTCCAGTAAAAGTACTCAGTTTTCAATTTTACTCGAGTGAAAGTACAAAAGTAAACGAAGTAAAACTACTTCGTTACTGTCCACCACTGGTATTACATAATGCATATTTAAATATTTTAAATAATAAATATTCAAGAAATATATATTAAACATTCAAACTTACAAACTTATTATATTAGGTACTTTTTCATGCTAGGTTTATTAGTAAGATAAGTCTGTGCTCACCAAGGCTGTATTTATTTGAACAAAAATACATTGAAAACAGTAATGCTGTGAAATATTATTTCAAAAAGTAATTTAATCCTCTGACAGCAAAACAGAATTTTCAGCAGTCATTACTCCAGACTTCAGTGTCAGAAATCACTTCAGAAAATCATTCTAATATGCTGTTGTGCTGCTTAATATTTTGTGGAAACTATGCAACTTTTTTTCAGGGTTTTTTTGTAAAAAAAAAGGTTAGGTTTTTTTTGTAACAATGTAAAGGTTTTTACTGTGACTTGTTTTGATCAATTTAATGCAGCCTTGCTTAAAAGGATATACCCACAAATGAAAATTCTGTCATCATTTACTCAACCTCATGTTGTTCCAAACCTGTATGAGTTTCTTTCTTCTGCTGAATACATAAGAAGATATTTTTGAAGAATTATCAGGTGAAGTTAGCCATTGACTTCCATAGTATTTTTTTTCCATACTATGGAAGTCAACGGCTACCAGCAACTGTTTGGTTACTAACATTAATAAGAAAGAAAATTACACAGGTTTGAAACAACTGGTGGGTGAATAAATTAAGACAGAATTTTTTTGGCTGAACTATCCCTTTAAATTTATTTATTTATTTAAATCCTACTGTCCCTGAACTTTTGAACATTTTTTACTGTGCAACAGATATGCAGTGGTGAGTAATTTACAGAGTATTTTAGTGTTACTTTATGCTAAAATTAACTTAACACCCTGCAGTTTGAGAGGAATCAAACGTGAGTCACTTTGGGTTTTATCCTGAGCTTGCTAATAATTACACTTTAATAGAAAATAGAGAGTGGCAAAATGTCTTTGGATAAAGCTGCAAATCCAAATCGAAATGTTCAATCCTGCTTTACAACTGAGCGGTAACTGACCGTAGCTTATACAGGGACTAAGGGTTAAAAATAGTCTGTTTCACCTTGTTACACTATGCTTGACAGCATGACTACCCTTCAGCTGTAGTGCACATATGGGGCATACTGTGAGTACAGAAGAGTTTAAAGAGCCTAAGGCAGCTTCCTTTAGTTTCCCAGTAATTAATACTACGGTAAGCTGCCTGTCCTGCTCAGCTATGCATGTCACTATTTTGCAATGCATTCAGCAAAACAACATCATGAACATGTTTTCATTAGCTACTTTAGTGCTTTCCAGCTTTCGATCACCAGGTAAAGGTGTCAGATGTTTTCTTTAGCAGATGGTTTGTATGTCTTTGATTTGAATTGCTCACTTTGCTTACATAAGAGAGATTCAGACTATCCTTCACACAATTGATTTGAAATCATGCATTATATTGCAGTCCCTTATAAAGTTACCAGCCACTGACATGTTTTTATGCCATTTTTACTTGCATTTGGTGCTTGCTGAGTGATAATTTTCCTCTAGCGTCGCACTACTTGGAAATTTGGTATAATATCACTATTTATATTGCGTTCTTCCTTGGACAAATTGCTTGTGTTACTCTCATTTGTAAGTTGCTTTTGGCTAAAAGCCTCTGCTAAATGAATAAATGTAAAATGTAAATGTAATTTTGGACCCTGCTTCTAACATATCTTTCATGATACAAAATGCAGGATTGAATCCAGCACCGCCCTAATAACTAATGACCGACGTTTAATGACTGACAAAACCTGTTCATGTAAGCAAATGTCCAGAATTCATTAGAATAAACATATGCAAAACATCCTGAAAGCATTATACACTCTAAAAAATGCTGGGTTAAAAACAACCATTTCTGGGTTATCTGGAAACCCAGCACTGGGTAAATATTGGACAGAGCACATGCTGGGTTATTTCAACCCAGCTTGTTGGGTTTTATACATTAACCCATTTGCTGGGTTGTTTTTGACATTGTGCTGGGTTAGTCAACCTATTGAAGGTTTTTCATTTGAAATAATAAAAATGTGCTCTAAAATCTGTTTTATATATAGGAGAAGAACAGTTCATTTACAATATTTTTTTATTCAATGTCAAGTCAGTCTCTTGCAATCATAAAATCTTCAGTAAAGGTTTTAGGACGTGACAGGAGCAGCAAGACCAGCCAAAGGGAATCTGTGGGAAGAAAACTGCTATCAGTAGGCTGTTCCAGTTCGTTAAATGACTTATTGTGATGAGTGGGGCTGGGCCGAGAGCCGTGGGAATGGAGCGAGACCGGTGGAGTAATTGATAATGAGCGACACCTGCACCACTCACCGGTCTGGAGTCCCACGAAGGAGCTCCGGAAGGATAAAAGGAGGAGCTACGACAGTGAACGACGAGAGAGGACCAGGCCTGGATTTTATTTTGTGTTTTGGTTCTGTTTGTGCGCAACAGTCGTCCGCGAGGGGCTGTCACGCTATTTTGTGTTTATTTTGTTATTAAAGTTTTGTTTGAACGTTCGCCGGTTCCCGCCTCCTTCTTCCCGAACTACGAACTGTGTTACACTTATAATCATGACTTATCTTATATTCATGTTTGAAAAGTTACAACAAAAACAGCTTTACCATCTTGTCTGTGCCATCTTGTCTGTCAGACATTTAAGTTTCGACCCGTCAAATGCATAGCGCGACCACAGCTGCAACAATGGTGCACTACGTAGACCAATAGCAATCCTGTTGCAGTCAGTGGAGAGCACGGAAACTTTGTTACATATAACAGCGGTGTCGCGTCGTGTTTCAGCCCTGGTTGTGCATTCGTTTGGCAGGAGGTGGCGGGTCCTTCGCTTTGTGTGGAGATTTGGTGAATGCTGCGTTTGTAGAAGGCTAGCGTTACAAGCAGACGTTAGCTGCGAAGTACATTTAAACAAAAAAATAATAAAAAATGAGAGCTTACAGACGTTTTCCTATTTATACAGTAATAATTTGATAGGAATACAATGTAATACAAACCTTAATTTCATTCAGGAAGTTTCCCGTCAGTCGAGTTTTCTCTCAGAGCAGAACACAAAATGACCGCTGACAAATGTATCCAGTTTGAACTGGTTTGGCACAGACTACCCAAAATTGGGTTACACTGACCCCGTGCTTGGCAGGTTTATTATTTGTATTGACAGTAAAAAATGACCCAGCAGCTGAGTTACAGAAAAACGACCCAGCACCTGGGTAAAAAATATTAAAAATAGCCCAATAAAATGACCCAACAAGCTGAACCCAGCATTTTTTAGAGTGCAGAAAAACTACACAGCACCTGGGTAAAAATATTAAAAATAACCCAATAAAACAGGCTGAACCCAGCATTTGGGTTAAAAAAATGTAAATTCTGTCACAATTTACTTACCTTCACGTTGTTTCAAACCTGTATGACTTTTTTTTTATATTGACCTGTTTTTTTTTTTTAAAGAATATTTTAAATGTTTTTGTCCATTCAAATAAGATTGACTCCCACTGACTTTCATTATATGGACAAAAAAAAAAGCATGAAGACAATTTTCATTGGTGTCCACTGAAGAAATAAAGTCAAACAGGTTTGTAAATGATGAAAACAATTTCATTTTTGGATGAACTATCCCTTTAAGAAATAAAGACAATGATTAGCTTTAACTGACAGCCTCCTCCGTTTGGGTGATTGTTGGGTGTTTGGAGACCCTAGGAAGGAAAGCCTACGCAGTTTCATTTTTTACCCTTCTTTTCACAAGGAGCTTAGAGCCATTTCAATTAACTGCGGTTGTGCCATTTCATATTAGAGAGAATGCAAGTCCAATTCCATTTCAATCACTGGGCACTTGGGAATTTAAACAATAATGACTAAATCTGTAAACAGGACAGTCTCACTCTGAACACAGCATCCAGCCATAACACCTGTGGTGGGCATGGCGTGAATACAAAGTAAAACGGCCAGGCGTAATTACATGAACGAGCAGCTTTTACCAGTGAGGCTCTTTCCTGGTCACATGACTCAGTGAGGTAGGCTGATGATGAAAATGAACCTTTTAGGCCGTTTGTCAGGTCCAAGTCAGTATTTTGGTTAGATGTCATACATAAATCATAGCAATTCAAGCTCTGAATAGGCTTTAAAGTGATAGTTCACCCAAAAATGAAAATTCTGTCATCATTTATGACTCGCCCTCCTGTCATTCCAAACCTGTAAGACTTTCTTCTGTGAAACTTCAGAAGACTTAGAATATAAGTCATATGGACCATTTTTATGATGCCTTTGAGCTCTTTTTGTAGTCCCCATTCATTGTTACTGCATGGACAAGAGAGCACTTTGCACAATGGCTCCTTTTGAGTACCATGGAGAAAAATAGTAAGTCAAACTGGTTCGTAACAACATGAAAGTGAGTAAATGATGACAGAATGATCATTTTTGGATCAACCATCCTTTTAACAGGTTGTGCTATGCTCTTACCTGTGTTCAGCTGTCCGTTAGGTCCTCTCATCATGTAGCTGAACTCCTGACAGCTCGCACTCTGGCTCAAGCCTCCAGACCGGAAGCACAGTTCCTCCACCAGCACCAACGCCTTCTTACAAAGGTCGTCTTCCCAGTCCCCCGACATCCTCCAATCCGCATCGCACACCCACCCTGCACTCAACCAATCGTGGCACAGCTCTCACCGCCCACACCAACTGAGCGGAGAGGGTGTGTCTGGTCACTTTCTGCCGATTCCGATAATACAGGTGCTCGTTTTGGATTCTGAAGGACAACGTTTCGACAAAGAGCCGAGACGTTCTCTTTATGACCGTTAATTGAAAGCTTTAATGGTTGCTAAACCCATTGGTAAGTGTGCCACAATTACCCTTTTCAATAATAACATAGGCTCCTGGGGAAAAAAAACAGGAGAGAGGGAAAAAAGAAGAAATGAGAGCAAGGGAGGAGAAGACAATGCATGCATTCATTATGTAAAATTCATTATTGAATTGAATGTGCTTTGCTCACAAGATGTTTTTGTGCACATACTTGCTATAAAGGATGACAATGACATCCCTGAGTCCTTGTCATGGTGAAGAAGGTCGAAACCAATTCAATTCACATAGATATTAAGAATTTGCTCAATGGATAAACAGCTAGACTATATATAGCTCTGTTGTTCAGAAAGCATAGCCTAGATTTTGTGGACTATTACTCTCAGTTAAATCATCAGTCAGGGAAGAGGAAAGTGTTTGCAGGCTCAGTCCTTAAAGCAGCATCAGGGCAGGGTTGAATTTGAGATGTATGGTCTATTTCCACTAGGTTTCTCTCTTTGTTTTTCCATTTAAGCTTTACGGCTCATTGTGGTCCGTGGCTGTATTTCTGGAATGTTCTACAGGAGCTTTGAAACTGCCTGAAAAGAGAGGGAGAGTGTGTGTGAGAGAGAGAAAAAATGAGGCACACATCATTAAAAAAACTGCTGTAAAAAAATTATGGTTAAATTATCAAGGCAACCCGCTGTGTTCGCAAAGCTCAATAGCATGCAGAGAAGAACCAGTCATTCTGGATTTCTGTTTCTTCCCAAAGACAAACAGCTCTCCTTGTACAGTGCATCTTGGGAACGAGGATGTGGTCAACCACAAAACAAGTTTATCTTGTAGGCTGTTGTTGCATGATACTCTGAAGATTAAAGGTGACAAGTAATTTCGATGCTAAACTTGTAATGTTTTGTAATTGTAATTTTGTAATGTTCTGTTTGATATCTTTAAAGCTAAAGTGTGAAATTTCAGCACCACTAGTGTTACCAAAGAGAACAAGATAATAATTCATGTTTTCAGACCATTGGTCTGATTAAATGATAGCCCCACCCCAAACTCACACTATTGGTTATGCAAATGTTGTTGTGTCAGGATCACATACTGTAATAATACCTGTTCACAAATACTAAACTGGGATTGGTTTCATAATTATTATACTGAATCCAAATAAGTATTGCAGACAAAACATACACTACTATTTAAAAATGTGGGGTCTGTATGATTGTTTTTTGAAAAAAGTCTCTTATGCATTTATTTGATAAAAAATGTGGTAAAAAATAATATTGTGAAATATTATTACAATTTGAAATAACTGTTTCTATTTTTATTATATTTTGTACTTAAGTTTATTTAGAAGTATCCTTGCCAAAACGCATTTTAACATTGTAATTCGGTAGACACACTTCACCTTCATGGTTAACACCGAATCCTAACAGAGTGCAACGCAACAAGATTCTAGTGACAGGCAATTTGTCTGTCCACACCAAATGTGAAAATGGGGCGTGACACAACACAATCACACAACACAGAACAGTTCTCACACTCACAGCACACTGCAGACGAAGAGCATTGAAAACACTAAAACAAACCTTGTTTTTTAATGCTTTTGAATGGGCAAACTTTGAACCCTCATGTAGAGGATAAATGCACTTCAGGTTCACGTTAAGTAGGCCAATATTCACAACATTTTATTACATCAACACCACAGCACTAGACAGAGTTCATCCATTTGTAATTTCAAGAAGCTTTTCGTTAATGGATTAGAATACAGGTCAGATCTACACTAAGGAGTAAAGCTACCAGCACTTTTTCCATAAAGAGGACTTTAATGCAGTGTTACCATAAAGACTGCAGTAATTACATTTTTGCTATCTAGTTTACAATGATCAAAATGTTATGATTTTTGAATTACAAAGAACCTAAAATACATGTTACAAATCTGTGTTTTCACAAATCAGACAGCATTAAAAAAAAAATTGTTGTAGCAATTCATCTGCTGAGGGACCGTGTGTATATAATTTGTCAGCATGAGGATCTATATCTATGATATCTCTCAGTATTCTTCCTTTGTTCTGTGCTCATTCTGTCTCACAAAACCAGGTCAAAGCTCCACCTTTCATTTGCCTTCTCTTTTGCTCCGTGTCTCAGCTCTCCTCCAAGTGTTTCTTTCCACCCCCTCTGTCTCTCCGTCTTCCTCCCCTCTCTGCATCAGCTAAAACAGTGCAAGCCCAGAAAAAGTGTGCAAATCTATCAATATGCAAATCGATTCAATGATCGTCAGAGTTTTTTCAAGCCAGTGAAATGCCTCAAGAAGTCTGATCTGTTTATCTCTGACGGGACACCTCCTCTTATTGAGCCGATCGTCCATCTGTCATTCTGATAGGCTATTCTTTCATGCTTTTTAGGTCTGTAAAATGTCATTGGTCTTTCATTGTAAGGTGGATGGTTTCTCTCCAGCTAGCTGCGTCTTTTCCATCCATCTTTCCCACTCTGATCCATCAATCAATCAATCAGTCAAAGCCTTAAGTACAGCTATAAGTCATTCGGGGCAGGACTCAGGTCAAGATGTTCACCCACACACTCATTCGATCCTTGCCTAATCTGCGTGCCGAAGTGGTCCATCAGTCCGGAGCGTCATCTAAAGGAAACCCAAACAGACTGAGGTCCATTTAACTGTCTATCTCAGATCTTCAGTCCATTGTAAAAATGAGCCTCAGATTAGCTCATTAAAAAGCACCCCCCCAAAAAAAACAGTTCAGCCTGTAAATCTGTCTGAGTTTGACTTTGAAAATGCTGCTCAATCTGAAAGATGGCCGTCTGGCAGCGAACTACAGTGTCACTGTTCAGAAATGCCAGGTCGATTGAGAACAAAGTTAGAGAGGAACTGAGAGGGGAGAGCAGGTGAAAGAAAGAGGCAATGAAAGAGAAAGCCAGAGCAAGACAAACTATAAGGCTTTAGAAGAAAAAGAAGTCTGAAGGGCATATAGCATGTGGCCTTGGAGTCCAGACGAAAAAAGCATCGTGATGCAAGTGTAAATGTCTAGAGGACAGGCATTTACAAGTGATATGCTGTAATAAAACTACACCAACACTCAGGGCATTATGGGCTGTGCGTATGGAAAAAAAACGGAATAGAATAATGTGGTGGTAAAATCCATGTGACACTGACATGAAACACGCGGACAACAGAACAAGAAACCTGTCTCAGACATTCCATTGACTGCTGCCCAGGTCTCAATCGATATCTCCAGGAAAAGCAATACCCCACAACAGGGACCCCAGCAACCTGTATGGTCACTGTCCAATCACACGCAAGCCAGACACAATTGCCACAGTCCAATCATGTCATAAAGGCCATAAAAGCCCCTGTCCAATCACACACTAGAGATGAAAACCTATAATGAAATGCAATGATTATCTGGGTATGAACACGGACACAAACAACCAGAAAGGTCAATATTTAGAGACATCCATCAAAATGGCCATAATTGCATTGCCATTAAATATGGAAACATTTGAAGGTTGCAGCTCTGTTTGGTGCCTAGACAATTCAGACAACACCCAGAAAGCAGAAAGACTAGATCAGATCGCGGTGTCACTGAATGACGGACAACAATAAGTGATTTCAAAGCAGAAGAGATGATCTCAGTAGAGCACTTCATGTTGAAATAAACATAAAATCAATTACTTAAAAACTAAAAACCATTTGAAAATGTTACTTTGTAAATTCTGTTTAATCACAAAATGAACAATCGGTTTGAATCAGCTTATCACAAAACAAAAAAAACCATCACACACCGTAGTCTGGACTTCACTATTAACAAGCAAATGCATAATATTTAATTATTATTATTAATGTACAAAAGCAATTTTTTTTTTTGTCAATCATTAATAATCACCTTTGTTGACTATCAGTCAATAAATCCTTGTAAAACACTGCAAGCTTAATAAAAGGTCACAGGAACAGAGGTGCAGCTTTAATTTAAAAGCTGAGTGTCCTCTAAAAATGGCACACAAATCATCATTTCACATTTATATCATTTCGGACGAGACTGAAAGCAATGATGTCCGAGTGGATTAATATTTTAATTTGTAATTCCACCAGTTTGATCCATTCAAGCGGATTTGCAGATGTTTTGGCGGACATGAGCTAGCGTGACAAATGAGGCCATCCTACAATACAACTGGTCCTAATAACCTCTAAATAACTGCAGCCAGCACTCACAAATGTGGGTTGTCATAAGGCAAGTTACTGACAATAATAATGTTGCTGACTGTTCATACATAAGACACCTGGCATTCACTACACAACTGTCAGGTGTCTCAAGTCGAGATCTGTCAGAGGGGCTGTCCGTCAACACCACAGATCAGCAGCAGTCGCTCAGGTCACTGCCTGTTTATACAGCAGAGAGCAGATGGGTCTGAGGTTCAGTCCTCGGCCCTGAGGTGAAATTATTTAAGAATTATTAAGAAGAACGATGCAATTAGTTTTGTCCCGCAGGCAACGTCCACTGTCCTATTTAAGTTGACTGGTTTGTAGGCTAATGGTTAAGTTGCTGTAAAGTCTTCAAAAGATGACAAACCTCGACATGCCCGGATGCAGGGTCTTCCATTTTGCTTGCAAAGAATCTGGCATAAGATGATGATCCACAGGATCAAATATATGCACATCATTCAAACCATACACATGATAAAATGTATCTATTTTTTTGTTTGGCAGTCTGCTTCAGTATTGCAACTCTTTGAGCTGTTCTCCAATCTCAAATCTAGTGTTTAAATATGCAGATATGTAAATATAAACAAATGTTTTAGTTGCTGTGTTATGGAAATCAGAGGTGTCATGGGATTCCAACCATTTCTGAACCATGTAATCCATCTCCAAATGCAACTTTTAAAAATGTAATGTGTACATTTATTCATTTTGCACATATATCAATGTATGCAAGATATATATGTAAGGTAAAATTATATATATATATATATATATATATATAAAAGACAAATAATAAACCAATAATCTTCTCTTCTGAGGCTAAAAATCTTCTCTTCTGAGACTATAAATTTGAACCCTTCTAACAAATCCATTAAGTATATAATGTGATGTGTGAGTATGTAGCAGCTTATTGGCATTGAATGTTTTAGCTTAAAGCACCACTAAGATACATTGAGAATAACAAACGTACATTTTAGGCAAATATGAGGCACATTCCACATTCCGTATGTATGAAGCATTTGTAGTTTCCACAATCGCCTGCCTCCATTTGAAGTTTTCCCGCCTTTCCTCTTTACTCAATGGAATCCTGCCTCACAACTTCCCTTATTCCCCTGAAATTGATAGATGTGACTGAGACTAATTGTAAAAGAAAAATGATGGCTAATCCTTTTCTTCTCAACTGAGGCTATGAATTTGAACACTCCTATTGACAAGGGATGTAAATCCATTAAGTATAATCAATAGGATATTAGAGTAATTTCTTAAATGAAGCCATTGTGGTTTTTCTTTCTTTCCTTCTTTTTATGTTCCCTTTTTTTCCCTCACACTCACTGTATCACCTCCATGCCTGTGGTCTTATCTGCAGTGTCATCGGGAGTCTAATCTGCTTTTGTTTTCTGTAAGACTGTTGCTTTTTTTTTTTTTAAACCTGTCGGAAGATAGCAGTAATTTTCTTTACCCCTCTGGCTTCAAAACAAAATGTTTCCAGACTTTCTGCAAAGCGGAAATGAATGAATAAATGATAACAATACTGTTTTAGTAGACTCGTGTAGCAATTTCTCTTCATCTCCCTCTCTCCCTCCAATGCAGTCGCTCTCTTGCTTTTCTAACCCTTCCAACTCTTTTGTCGCCTGGTACCATGTCACTCCCTTAAATCACTGGAATGCACTGGAAGAGGAAACCAGGCTAAACGGCCTTCAGCGCGGTCACAACCTCTGCTTACGAACACTCAGCCAGATCACTGCGTCATCTCATCGTCTTGCTCATATCTGCCATGACACTGTGAGTTCCTGGACACATTCTCCATCCTCTCCGATGTCTGGCCTATTCACTGGATACTAAACAAACTGCCCTGCCATCGGCTGCTGTCATTTACACAACCGGACCTCCGCCGCTGGCCAAAGACATGGGTGATATTTCATATCCCTGTAAAAAAGATACTTTAGGCCTTCGTGGCTTGTAGCTGCAAGCTGGGGTAGTTTAGAGCATGCTGTAACACTGTTTTCAGTGTCTTAAAGGAGTTCAGTCCTGTTCAAAAACAGTCTAACCTGTACAAAACGGTTGCAAATGGACATTGCAGGTAAAAGTCTGCTTCAAGTTAGCCTCAGGACCAGATGGAATCTGCAGACTTCCTCAGACTAGCTGAAAGCATAATCAAATTAGCCCAAGTACTTAATAAACAAATTCGCAAGGGGGGTGGGAAGTTTCTAGAATTATATGAATGACACTCGTCCCAATTCCGAGGAAATCTGCAGATTTCATGTGGGCCTAGTTTCCCACCCCCCATCCTCTCTCTCCTCCGCTCTGCTGTCCAGGACCTCAGAGTATCTAAATTATCTATAACATCACACAGGAAAACACAGGCAAAAGAAAGAGCAGTGAGCAG
Organism: Sinocyclocheilus anshuiensis; assembly: GCF_001515605.1. NCBI lineage: Eukaryota > Metazoa > Chordata > Actinopteri > Cypriniformes > Cyprinidae > Sinocyclocheilus > Sinocyclocheilus anshuiensis. The sequence goes on from NW_015555766.1 coordinate 31,417, forward strand.
TGCGAGGAACCCTGGAATACTGGTGACGCTCTGTGCCAGCACTTAAGATTCAGCTCCCACACAGATAGAGCGTAGAGGGAAGCTCTCGGCAGCCCGACAGCCAGGCAACGTCATCACCCGCTCCGTCACATTGTGGGGGGAATTAATCGCCCCCTCATATGGCTTTTACCAATGCCGTTATATGCTGTCAGTGAGCGAAGGAGAGGATTCCTGTGACGGTTCCATATGGATGTATTAATATTTGCATAATTACGGTCCTGTGCCTGGTAGAAGCCCGTGTAAGCCTGCCTTTGAAGACTGTGGGGAGAGGTGGGGTTTGGAGGGGAAGGAACAACTGATAAGGGGTTGAAGAGGAGGGAAGCAGCTTCATATGTACATTTCACATCCTTTCCTCTTGAATTATATATGCATATGCAGATTAAGCATGTAGAGTAGGAAATATGGAAGTTAAGAACAAAATTACATAAGTGACAGTGTTTGACTGATAATCCCTCTATACAATGTTGCACACACACATATATGCACGTCTGAAAATGCGGGGTCACGATGCTCAGCACATATTCATGCATGATTTTGCAGTTGATAAATGAAGATTACTGAAGCCGCTGAGAGGTTTTTGCACGACGATACCGGACAGACGTACAGACCTTTACAACACATAAGCGCGCGCGCACAAATACACAGATATATTATGGATAACCTGAACACAACAATCCGTAGAGAGTCTGTACCGTTAAAAGCAATGCAGATCTCAAACAGAACGACTGTCTACATTATATCCACACTCTCTCTTCCGAGCTCATATTCATCCAAATATAAATTTTCTCATGCGACGCGTTACAACAGCAACACCATAACATCCGCCCCGCACACCCAAAGACAGATAAAGGCTGAAATACCGCACCTGGGACAGACGGATACCAAAGGGTAGACCGAGATGGATAGAGGAGGTGTCTCTCCGCTCCCCTCTTCCTCCTCTCTTTTTGTGTTTTCGCCTGTCTTCACAGCCTCGTTTTTTCTCTCTATTTCGCTCTCTGTCCTCCCTCCCTTCTCCCTCCTTAGCCTTGTGCACGGAATACTAAACGAGCCGAGAGAGAGAAGGGATAAAGAGGGAGAATATTGGGCGGAGGGGTGAGACCTCCTATAATATACTTGTATGAAAAAGTTATTCTTTTTCATGCAATTATACAGTGGCGGATGGTGGAACATTTTTCAGGTATAGGGCGCAACGTCCAACAATTTTAGCATAGCCTACATCCTAGTATGATTTATCCCAGTATAACAAAAGGAAAAGTATTAACACTTGAAACATTTTAAATAAAGATAATTGTTTTACCAAGTTCAAGATTCAGTTTGAGGATGATTCTCACAAAAGTTCTGAAAGAATTTTTCAAGATAAATTAAAACATATTTTAAAACATTATTTAATTAGTTCATAATTCACAATTTATGTATACAGCGCAACAGCAAAAACTGTGAGGAAAAAATAAATGTCATTTGTTTAGTCAAGCTGCAATACCAAACAGGAGCACACGGTGATGCCAACAGACCACAATACCAGTCGCCTTAACCTGACTGTATATAGACATATAGGGATCCATTCAGAATTATTAAACAGAGCAAAACACAAATTAGTAAATAAAAACATTCGGTAACACTTTATTTTAAGGTGTCCTTACATGTACTTACTACTATAATAACAACAATTAATTATGCATAATAATTACATGCAAGTAAACCTAAACCAAACCCTAATCATATAGTAAGTACATGTAGTTAATTAATATTACTCAGTACTTAAATGTATAATTACACTGTAACAAGGACACCTTAAAAAAATGTGTAACCAAACATTCTGAATTTGTCGAATGTGGCGATCTGAAGGCGGCTCGACATCACCAGTGAACAGTCAGTGTGTTGATGCCCATATACTGTATATAAACACAACTGACCGCAGCAAACTCCTATATAAACACGCTTCTTCAGTTAGTGTCCATTATAAAACACTTGCCAGACATGCGATCATACTGAAATGTTCTCATGCAAAAAGCTATCAGTGAGCGCACAGACACGGTCTGTTTATTTGCACATTAATAATAACGGACTCGCGCTAGTCTATTCATGTACGACTCTTGTATTTCACTGTAATTGTCTTTACCTCCAATATAATCCTCATGCATCAAAACTTTACTGGTGAGATATTGGGTTTGCTTTATTCAGGCCATTCAGACTAGTCCTGACCTGACTTCAGCTTAAAGATAATTTATAGAGGTATGTTTGCACAAGTTAAGTTTAAGTTAAGTTAAGTTTTGTATTATGACGAAAGCACGTTAGTGCTAGCCGTCCCGGAACACATACTCTCTGTGCGTTCAAAATCGCGTTCTGTCTGACTAGGTACTACATTTGAATTTGAATTTACTTCACGACCGTTAAAAAATACGTTCTAGAATTCCAAACGGCTTTTTTGCGCCCTTGAAGGGCTCAAAACTGACCACTTCAAAGGGCCCTTCGGAATGAAGGATTTTGAAGAGTACAACCAGGGCCGTCCTTAGGGGGGTGCAACTGGTGTGGTCGCACCGGGCCCTGCGCTTGAGGGGGCCCCATGGCGAACGCACCGAGGGGGGTCCCGCTCCCTACCTCGCACCGGGCCCCGTGTCAGCTACCGGCCCTGGTTACAACTGATGGACACTTCGGGCCCCCATGATAATTTGCACAGTGTTTGGCATCACAGAGTTCAACTTCGCCTATAAATGTATGCATAGTATTTTTCTATACTACTGTAATATTTTTACAAGTTAGATTTGGCACATTATTAGAGATGGTCCTCACTGCAGAACACAAGATCCAGGGGGCGTGGTTGGATCCAGATCCAACTCCTCCCACCTAAACCTACCCGTCTCCACCCCCTGATCCCTAAACCCACCCATCTCCACCCCTAAACTTACCAATCTCCACCCCCTAGATGTGGATCCAACCAGGCCCCCTGGATCTTGTGTTCTGCAGTGAGGGGCTACTGGATTATTATGGTCAAAGCGACATTGTACTTCAACAAAATACTTTACAGCTACCTTTATCAGTCTATTCAAATGTTTCAAATACATAGACACAATATACATTACAAATATACTGTATTACATCACATTACATTGCATTGCATATATACATTATATTTAACGTAAAAGCCGACTGGGGGTCAACAGCGTACAAAATGTATGACGAAGGCGCCTGCTTGATCGTCTCGTTAAGATGACGCAGAAGTGCATTCCAAAAAAAGAGTTTTTTTGACCCCTACACCCTTCATCCCTTCAAAGCTCTCACTCCGGAGGGTAAACCCTTTGAAGAGATTAGGGCATAGGGATGAGCCTTTCCGAATGGAACGCAGGGCAGAAGTCCATTAACGAAGGGAACATGGGATGGTCACGTCACAGAAGTGATTTCCGTTTGTGATCATGTGATCTTCGGTTAGGAGATATTGCAATGCTTTTTAAAGCAAAGTTGGGGTTGATTTCGAGTTCACATACAAATGTAAATAGAATAGGCTAATTAAATTTGTCTTTATTTTAATGTAAGACAAAATATTTTTTTGTCAGTGATAGAAATATGATTTGAGACAGTAGTGAAAGCAAGTTTAAGCAGCCTAAGTTTAGTTTGAAAAAGATGAATAGTAAATAAGACAATAAACAATAAAATAATAAGAAGAATAAATATTTGCAACAACTGATGAAGTGCTGAATGCTGCATGCACGCGCAGCATGGTCAAGGTGACATTTGGTCAGTCATTCCCTTCATCAAGGGAGTTCCAAACGCTTATGAGACAGTAATGCCCGACACCCTTCAAAGAACACACTTCGAGGGCTCTGCCCTTCGAAGGGAGTAGGGCATAAGGATGCTCACTTCCGTTTGGAATTCGGCCAGTATGAATATGGGTAGTTTGAATGACGAACGACATCCGCCATGTTGTTACTGTCACATGACCTACCAGCGTCAGTTGCATCATTTCATTGCCATTCATAAATCCTCTTCTGTGGCCTCATAAAAAAGTAAAGTGTCCAACGAATGCGCACTTCAGAATCCGACAGGAAGAAGTAGGTTATCCGGGTACTTTTCGCCTATTGTTTTTTTGAATACTATGAATTCGGACATACTACTCGCCTCACATACTGTTTTTTGCCTACTATATAGTAGGGAAGTATGCGATTTCAGACGCAGTGCCTGTGTCCGAAATCACCCCCTATATGCTTAATTAGGGCACTATTTGTGGGGACAGCCATTTTAAGTGGTGTCAGAAACCTTAGTGGACATTATCGAGTGCACTCATTCAATCCAACAGCCTAATACAGGTATAAATTCTTTGTAAATTGATTATTCATTTTTTAAATTGAGGTTTATACATAATTTCCATGACAGAGTTCAAGATAAATCCATTCATCTTACTACTGGAGCTGCCAGTTTGCCAGTTTCAAATGATTATTAAACAGCAAGCACAAACTATGTAAATGTGGCAGTCCTTCCAGCACACTCAGTGTCGAATTCACTCACAAGTTTTCATTTACTCCTTCAAGTGAACTGTTTTAGTGGACTAATGTAGGGAATAGTGAATGAGGGTATAGGGGGCGATTTCGGATTCAGCCTGATTGCAAAAAAAAATCTTTGTATGGAAGTCACACTCGGGACGATTCTCAGCCAGAGTGAAATTGCACATAAAGGGGAGGTACTCCACATAATGTGACTTGACGCTGATTGGACTATATATCCAGGCAGAACAAAGATTCAAGAACAGTGACAGCTAGCGTAACACTGTGGTTGAATGTGATAACAAAAAATTCCTCCCTTTCACACTTTGGTGGTGCATCGCCCTATCACCATAATGAAGAAACTGCGCCTGCAAATAGGTTTCAATGAGGTCTTCAAACGATCCAGTAAACATAAAAATTAGGGAAAAAAAGCTAGTGGTGGTGAATTTGATTCATCCCAGTGTCGCAAATCTTTACTTCGGTCAGTCTTTTTTTGTAAGTTACATTAATTAGCCAGTAGGTGGTGATACTGAGTCTTTTTGTGTGCTATGAGCAAGTCACTCACTGAATCATTCACTCAACCGATTCACTAAACAATCAAAACAAAAACTGTATTCAAATTTGTGTCTACAAATCTACTAAGAGGCTCCAAAAAGAATGTTTAAGCATTAGAAGTGTTTTTTCCACACATGACAACAAACCATCTTCCTTCATTTAATCACAGAATAGAATAAATACAATTAAAGCCTAAATAATAAAGATTTTCAGTAATGTCCATACGCTTTTTAATTGAGTGTGGTCATAATTTTTTCCAATTCTTCTTACACCTCCCTTCTCTTCATGTTGTGAAAAAGATTAATGGACATAGCGAACTAAATTAATGGCATATCTGTTCAGTCTGTCAGATCTCTGTGTCAACAAACGAAATATCCCAGTTCAGTTACTTCTTGAAGGCAGGAAAACAGTCAAGTGTGACAGCGATTATGGTTAATTCAAAATATTAATTTAAATACACCACTAGTCAGTAGCTGCGTCCCAAAGGAGGCACTATACAATATACACTTATAGACTATGCACTATGTACTCAACCATGTAGTTTATGAATTATAAGGCTATTTTGTCATTCATAATCGGAGTCTGATAGCCACTCCCCCTTTGCTACCTAATTAAAGCTGCGACAGTTAAGCTGGACAGGCAGCTGATGAAACACTACTCATAGGCCTACTGGCCTTATTTATTAATTCACTGTAAATCACAAATATATCACAAAAATGTGTTGTAGTGTTTTGTTTTAAAAGACTTTTAGACATATGTTTAGCTAACTGTGCAAAACCTGGAAAGATTGGCCCTCTAAAAATGTAATAAATCAGTAAATGTCTAAAGTTCTTATTTCCCTCTAAAATAGTCAACCCAATGAAAGTCGCACAAATGTGAGATTATCCTGTCAGTCTAATTATATAAATTAGACTGACAGGATAATCTCCTATATCTGGACTCATTAACTGCAACAGTTCCTATGTAATTATTTCAGATGAGATAAAAATGTGGCCTGTATTAATATATCCAACTTACAGCCAAGGGCGCTTTTGTGATCAGATCAAAATCAGTTTAGGTACGGCATAACCTGAGCATATGTAAATCACTCCGTGTAAACCGTCCTACATTACAGTCTTCCAGAGGCATTAATATAGACACTACAAATAATCATTAATAAAGGTGCTATAATCCTACTAAGAAATATGAGCATCTGTCAACACATAATGAATATAAATGGCCATAGTGCGCTACTAATCAGAGATGATTGAAGGTATCGGGAAAGCCAATCAGTTGTGCTTGAACATACTGATCATATTCTGTCATTGATGAGATGATGACAGTATCTCACATATGTAAAGCTGCACTGAAAATTCATACAGTGTGAAGCACAGGATGCCTGTGCCCTGAAATCCTTAGTTTTAACACTAAACACTTTAGAACTGCAAATAGTCAATTCAGAAGTGCACAACTCTTTTTATATAATAGTAGCAGCTGTAATAGTGACTGTTTAGCTGTCATTATAAATCCAGGTAATCAAGGTGTTTCAGAAACATGAATGCCTCCTGATGATTTATATTCTGTCCTATAGAGTATTGATGAGGATTCTGCTGAAATAAAGGGCACATAGAGAAGTAGCCTAAAGCACTAAGCACGATGATTGGGGTATAAATGAGTGTAAACAGCTGCCTCTGCTAACTGTCAGAGCAGTGCACACTGAGAGACAGAGGAAGACAACAGGAGAGGACAGGGCAGAGAGAGAGAGAGTGAGAGAGCACAGCAGCAAGGCTATGGAGAGAAAAATAGGGAGGGAGAGGGAAGACTTAGAGACAGACTGAGAGAGAGAGAGCGAGAGAGAGAGAGGTTAGAGAGAAGAGGAGATCTGAGACAAAAAAAAAGGGTTTAGAGAGAGGAAACTGAAAGCTTGGCATCAGGCGGCAGCTGCTGTCCTTACGGAGTTCGTGTCACTGAGGGAACATGTACTGGCACTGCTCATGTTTCCCACTAGGAAATTATATTTACACATTCATGCACACAGAAATGTACATATTCTTGGACACTCACACATTTCTGGCAGAGGAAATGCTACGATTCAGCTGTGGAGAGGTTTTCAGTAATAGTGTTGGTGGTGTTGCCCAAAATAATGAGCCCATGAAGAGGTGCACAAGAAGGAAGTGTTCCTGGATATTCTTATTCAGAAATGGGTACAAAAAATACTGGAACCAAAAGATTGTCATGACATTCTGTTCCAACTGTTTTTCAATGTGTACATTCTTCCACCAGTGCTGCTCAACCAGTGTAGTACGATTCACCAATGAATCATACCAATGAATGATGTGTGTAATTTGTGATTCTGACTCTTTTGAGACAGTTTTTTTTTTTGTAATCTAACAATTCATTTATTGACTTAATTGACCTTCAAGTACTAAACAAAACAATATGATTTTTCAGTTAATTTTTCAAATAATTGTATTAATTGCAAATAATTGACTTAATTGTTGATTGCTCAAATCAGTCTCAGTCAAATTAATTCTTCATATGTACAATTCATACGAATCAATCTAATGACTCATTCATTCAATGAACTGTTCTTCAAGTACTAAATTAATTGGTAATGTCTTTTAAGTGGGTTCTTTTAAATGAGCTATAATGAGTTATTCATTTATGGATTTTATGAACCAGTCTAATGACTCATTCGTTGACTGAATATGTCTTCATCTGTTAAATCAATTAATAATGTGATTCTGATGCTTAAGTCAGTTATTTTTAATTAATTGGCCAAAAAGACTCAACAAATCATTCCTGAACTTGTGAGTTCTGTATATTTGTATAGTACTCATATGAATCAATCTCTTTGAGTTTCAGAATCGGACTCATTCACTGACTGTGAATCGACATACTCTTTAAGTCAGTTCTTGAACAAGTCTAATGACCCATTCATTGACTGAATCTGTCTTCATGTGTTAAATGAATCGGTAATGCGATTATGACTTTAAGTCTAATGACTCATTCACTGACTGAATCGGCCTTCTTCAAGTACTAAACAAATCTGTAATGGAATCGAAAAGGAATTAGAATGGTGTAAATTCTTATAACTCCTATCACTATTTCTGGATCAACATCCTTTGTTACTAATGGAATAAGATTACGGTCAACCATTACAGCCACAACACTACCTTTAAAATCCGAGAGCACTAAATGGGTGATGTTGATCCAAGAACATGCCCTACTTGTGTGAATCATGTTAAGCGTGAAGAGCTATCTAAAGTGACGTTTAACCTTATTTTTATCTATTTTGACTCCTGACTCTGTCAACAAAATCTCGCACCAGACTTGAGAGGTACAACAAGGTGGCGCTCCGTGGAAATACCGATAACGTCACAAGCCTCAGTGCCCAAGTTCACCTCCGCAACAGTTTGTCTGCCCTCTTTCACTGGATTGCTCCTTTTTGAGTTCTTCATTTTATTTTGTTACCATGACAACCGTCTCTAAGTGAGTCGCCCACATCTCTCGTTCCCTTTCCTCTTTCATTTTATTTTACTTTCCTTGCAGTGACTTTCATCTTTCTGTCTTCTCGACTCATTCCCCTACTCTTTCTTGCACCATCACTGTAACTCAGTTTTCCACTCTTCGGGCTTACCCCATTTTTTTTCTCTTTCTCACCACTGTAATATATGGTACAGATTTATGTTCAGTCTTCTTCATTACAGTCTGCTATAAAATATTTATGCTTCATTCCAAACATCTCCACCATAGAGTTTCAGTGCTGAGGTGCTTCTGGCTTTTTTTTCCCTTCCTGACATAGTGTCTGTCTAAAACTGCAACCAGGATGACAAAGATCAATAAGCAAAAGCTTTAAAAAATCGGTTTGCACCAGATTAAACATCAAATACATCACCTAAATTGACATCAAAGCATGAACTATGTCCTATCAAAGCAAACATGCAGCAAGAAAAAAGACTATCTTTATGGAGTATTTATTTCATGATTTTTACTAATCGGTTAGCTATCCAATCATAAAAAGTAAATGCCCTCCAAGATGTATTGAGATAGATAGCAATCCAACAGATGTGGTTTGAGTGGAATAAGATGCGACATACTCAAGTTTAAATATATATAGTTTAGGCCACATAAGTAATCTTCACTCATCACAGATGGCAATTTGCAAGCAACTTTCATGCACATGAAATATAATTACAACACAACAACAACAACACACACACAAAAAAAAAATCTGAAAAATAAGGCTTTAGGTCACATAAGTAAAATGTACTCATCCCAAGTGGCTTTAAGTCAACAATACAGATTGTTTCAAAGCAGCTTTCCATTAATAAACCAGCGTTACTGTTTTACATTTTTCAATTATTTAAACAAATTCAATTTCAGCTGTAAAGCAGCTCTACTCTACAGAAGACAATATTATCATTATTCAGCTCAATTTACTTCAGTGATGTTTCAATTCAGTTCAATAAATGTGTCAATTTTGCAAGGTTCTTCAAATTTTAAACAAGCTCAATAAGGCAATAGTGTCAGTATTTGGTTGTCAGTTGATTACATTTAAAGTCAGTTGATTCAGTGTTTATTCAATTCAGTTTAACAACAGTGTTAATGTTGCAAAGTTAGTGTCTTTATTTAGCTCAATTCAGTTTCAAAGTTCAGTTGATCCAATAGTGTCAGTGCAGTTAAACAGAAAATACTGCTGAACAATATTTGCCTTTTAAACCCCAACTTCACTATCCGGAAGTTTGTAAGTGAAGAAGCCACACTTGAACAAGCAATCATGAATGAGATGCACTAATGAAGTATTTACCCTATGGGGCTAAGAAAGCTTTCAAACAAAAATGTTGCTGCCTGGCATTAGCATCATCAACATCATCACCATAGGGAAGTTTGGGAATGCTGTAAACCACATTCGAACGGCAGTCATGAATGAGACGGTCATGAATACAGTAATTGCAAATTTTACAGTAAATGCTTATTGCAATATTGGGCAAAGAGATTGTTGAACTAAAAAGTTTACTGCAGAATTTAGCATATAGCCAAGAAATAGTCGATTGTGCTTCTATCCGAGACATTTTTTGGCCAATTGTAAACTGAACACTCGTACCATATTAGATCTCAATTGATCAATTAAAGAGCATGAAATGACAGTATAAATGTACCCTACGTTGCAAAGAAGTCATGCCTACCTATGTGAAAATACAAGAAATATATGTCTGGTTACATTATATTGTGTTAGAAAAAAAATGCGTCCCTCAGACTTATTTGGCATGATTATGTCCTTTTCCTTTTAAGCTAAAGAGAAAAGTGATGAATATTCAATCCTCTGGCATACTTTGTGTGTGGCTGTTTGCATGGGAGTAATAGAGTGGCTGAAAAAAAACAGCGAGTGCACTTCACCCGAAGCAGTCATCTCTTCAGTGTCTCTCTTCAAAGCAAATACTGTTGTTCACACATTTCTCACCCCCTAGAGACACGCTGTGGCAAAGGCAGAGTGGTGGCATAGGGAGGCATCTGCGTTCACATGGGCTGATGTTTTTCAGCACTGAAACAAGGGGCTCTATATATCACGCTGCTCTGGCTAAACTGCTCTGCTGTTCAGATGTCCATTTTAAACCTTGATGCATTGCTGACTGTATGGAGTTGGCCAGCATGCCGCTAAAGCACTCTGCACGGAGAGGGGAATTAGAATCGGGAGTGTACGGGTATGAAAGTACATGGAGGATAGATTTAAAGGTGACAAAGGTTACCAGACACTCAAACTGCCAAATTCAAAGAGATGCAGGAAGGTAGACTGAAGATAGGAGAGAGAGGCTGTGTTCCATGCTAATCTCTAGTTGCCTACGTTGTGAATCAGTAGATTGTGAACACAAATTTGCAGGCTAGCAAGTAGGGATAGGCAAAACTACATATTTTCAAAATAGACTAGTCGGTTGGTTGACTCAACTCTCAATCATAAGAAGTTCAAAAACAGCCAGTCAAAGTGCAGTATAATGGAACAGAATGAAGGGGTCTATTAGACTAGACTATTTTTAACATGACATTTCCATCCGATTGTGTATGGTGCTTTAAAGGGAATAAAATTAAAGATGCAACTTTTCTAAGAGGGTTGATGAGCAAACTGTACAAACAGCTACAGCAAATACAGCATGCATGAATGAATGAATGAATAAGCAAACAAACAAATATTTACTGTACATGGATGCATTAAATTGATCAAAAGTGACAGTAAAGACATTTATAATTTTGCCAAAGGTTTCTATTTCAAATAAATGCTCTTCATTTGAACTTTCTATTCATCAAAGAATCCTGAAATAATATATCATAGTTTTCACAAAAATTAGTAAGCAGCACAACTGTTTGCAACATTGACAGTAATAAGAAATGTTTCTTAAGCACCAGATCAGCATATTAGAATGATTTCTGAAGGAGCATGTAACACTGAATACTGGATATAAAGCTTATACTGGATGATTGTCGACCCTTTCATGTCAACCTTTTAGCTAGGGCCTTGATCTACTAAACACTAGAGCACTCATGTCACATGATCTCATTATGATGTAAAACATTCAATTGTATCTGCTATTTATGAGCAACACTGTTTGCTGCATAAAGTCCAGCATTTTTTTTTCATCCAAACTGATAATGCATAAACATAATGACATTCAGATATTAAACTAATATAATACACATAAGACTGCAGAACATACATAAATGAACAAATAAATCAAAAGATGTATGGGGGATTTCATCTGTTTGATCTGCTCTTTTAATCTAGCAACTCAAATTCTTGTATAATACCTTTGCAGTTTGCAGGATTGTTTCCCTTGCATGCATATAAGGGATGAAATATAAGTTCCGCTTATTCTCTGATGATGTGAGAGTCCTTTTCTGTCCTTAACAACTGCTCCTGATCAGTTTGTGTAACCCTGGTGAAAAAGTCGAGAAAAGATTGTATGACATTGTCTATCTCGCATGTCGGATTGTACGATACATTGTAGTCAAGACTTTGGTCACGACTGACAGCACTTACTGACTGTTTTACGTCATCTGCCCACACCACACATCACTACAATGATAGCTACTCACCTGGGAATTGTATTTCCTCTTCTATCTCTCTCCAGGTGCATTCTGGGAATTTCAATTTCAGTGAACTGGAACCATTTTGACAATGGGACGCTCCTAAAAATGGCCATATTAAGATATCCTGAGAAATCCAGAGAAGAGCCTTTCTGTTGAACCTAGTTGTGAGAGAAAAAGATCAAAATGAAGGAGATAAAAGACAAACATTTTGAGAAAAATCTCAAGGAGAAGGAGGAGGAGGAGGGGGAAGACATGGTGGTGTGGGACCTGAAGGAATTGAAAAAAAAATGAAGCAAATGAAAAAAGGCTTTGTTTATTTGTTGTGTCAGGGATGTTTGGTTTCACAAGCTAATGAGAAGCAATTAGACAGCTGCCAATTAAGCATGACCATTAGACTGTGACTGAGAGGATGGGGAAAAGACAGAAATACTGATGAGGGATGGAGCACAGTGACAGGAGACTGTTGGGCTTTAGGGGAGAACGAGGGAAGAAAAAACACTGAAAGTAATTATTACAGACAGAAACTTCTGGAAACCTAACAAAGCGCTAGAGTGTTTATCTCTGTCCGTAAACAAGGAGCCCTCAGGGCCGCCTGAATACAAGCACTCTGAGTGCCGTTGGTCAGTCAATGTGAAACCCATGTGCATGATATCTCCCTTAACATGTTGGAGTTGTGGAAACAGAGCCATCAATGTGGCAAATAAGCTATATGCTCACTCAGCCATTGTGCCCGGCGCTGGGGAGCTCCACTCTTCAGGCGGAACAGTCACACTGTGGAGGAGCAGAAATCTGGAGACAAGTGTGTCTATGTGTGTGTGTTTGTGTATGTGTAGTCCAGCAGGGGGTGCTACTCTCGGTTCTTGCTCCGTCTCTGTGAGGGTTCCTCTCAGCCATCTGGCTCTCAGCTGAAGAAGTGATGCTGAAGTAATGATTAACCTCTACAGCGCTCCAGCTCTCTGCTAATGGAGGCTATTTCTCTCTCTCTCTCTCTTGGCCCTTACCCCTCCTGCTGCTACCTGAGACTGGCCACTCAGAGAGATTGAACTTATGGGTGTCTAGGGGTGTACAACCTTAATTATAGGGGAGGCCGGGGCTACTTTTCTTTCAGAGAGGATTTTCCCCCATGCCCAGATGACACAAGTTGTCACATGTGTTTTAAATGTATATTTCTGTCAGGACCACTATCATCAAAGATTATTGACAATTAGCATACAGTTTGGATTGGCGGTATGGTTCTGTTCTGGGCAAGAACTCCCTGTGCATCCATGCAGCCTAGCATGGATAAGAGCAGAGCAGGGAGAGCAGGGAGAGCAGTGATAACCCCCCAAAAACAAAACCATATGCTGATATCCCCCAACACAAACTGAGAGCGAAAATCTCAAGGCCTTAAGCAACAAGCATGTTGCCCTTACCCAATGACCCAATGCCAGAAGCTTTAAGAACAAGCATATTCCCAATACAACTAGATAGAACAAGCGTGACCAATACTCGAACAGAATCAACGCTGAACTGACTTTAATTGAACAATGACTTTTTACCATTTCTGTTTGGAGCAGTGCCACAGCAGAAATGATTCAGAAATAATGATCATTATTTCCTGTCTATCACAGCAAAGCTGCTTGAATCTGCTGTGTACTGATGCTATATAAATAAAGGTGACTTGACTTGATAGGTTAAAGCACAGCATGTTGCAGTAACAAGCATGTTGCCAATGACAACACACATTGTCAATATGATTGTATAAACCTAGCACAAGCATTTTACTGAAAATGAATAAATAGGCCTAAGCAACATGGAAAGCCTTAGCAAGAAGCATTTTGCCAATAACCCGAGAGCATTAAAAAGGAACTTAGCTTAGCTTTGTGAAGACATTCAGAGATGAATGGAGAGTGAAACATAGCCAGCTGTGAGATGGATGCTTGATCTCTTGATATCCTACTTGATGCGGGGAGTGCAGATTCCATTTGAACTTGTTCTTGAGTCAGTCACATTAGTATAACTCATGGAGTCCATGTCAATAATGCAGCGATGGAAGAAGCAATGCTAACTCAGTCACTTCCAAATCAGGCAGCTTATGATCAATGCAGCGAATTCACATGCTCAAGTTCACAAACTTGAACGATTCTGAGGTGAAGTCCATGAGGGGAACGAATTCCTTTCACTAAATTCCTGATTGCAGAATTCCTAGTGAGATGATGGGGTTTTGCCTGCCGCATTCACCATTTAATTAGCTATTGAGCAACGCAAAGCTGCTGATAATACTGAAGGACCTTGATAGGTGTCGTATTCTTATAAGTAGACATGGATCAGCTGAGTCAGCTGATACGAACTTGACTAACGTGACCTGCCAGAACTAACGCTACACTTGATATTTAATTTATTAATCACAATACTTGTTGAACAGAAATATTTGCTGATATTTTTGTGTTACCTTTGACCTTCAATACCATGACTGAGGTGCCCTTGAGCAAGGCACCGAACCCCCAACTGCTCCCCGGGCGCCGCAACAAAAAAATGGCTGCCCACTGCTCCGGGTGTGTGTTCACTGCTGTGTGTGTGCACTTTGGATGGGATAAATGCAGAGCACTAATTCTGAGTATGGGTCACCATACTTGGCCACATGTCATGTCACTTTTTTATGTTTCATCTATCTATTGTCTATCTATCTATCTATCTATCTACGTGTATCTATCTATCTATCTATTATCTATCTATCTTTAAACCTTGAACACTTAAAAAAATAATAATTCAAAACGTTAAGAGACGGCTGTCAAACTAACATTCAAAGTTTATCTTTACAAACTTTGCTTTAGTTAAAATTACAGTTATATCTAGTTAAATTACAGTTATAGATTTTAAAATCTATTTTCTTACATTCAAATATGAATTGCAACTCTGCATTCTGTTTGCTACCATAATTAAAATTCAATTCAAATGAATTGGAAATTAAAAGGTATTCTTTGTTTTATTTCTTAATGGTACACAGCATGGTTCAATGAACTGTATCTTTTTTCTCTGGGGCAATGACAGCTGAAATGCAGAATAGCTTTTTCCAAAGCATTAAGGTATGTGCCTACACAGACAAATAATTGTCCTGAGAAATATACACATTCACACATACTCACATATGCTTCAGAGCATACTGCCCATATAAGCTTTCAGCTTGTCTCAGAATATTGCGCACACACACACACACACTCCCTCTTCTCTGCGGCCAGCCAAACTCTTAATTAGGCTAATTAAGAAGCTAGAATAATAATTTCCTGATTACTCATAATTTTGTGCAGTTAAAGAATTGACAGTACAAGTACAAGTCTCTTCTTTCCCTTAACTGACCCAGTACACACACATTTTCTTGCTGGCTTTCCCTCTCTCTTGCTGTTAGTGTGAAGGATGACTTGAAGCTCCACTTCTTTCTGTCAGAGGTTTTATATGATGTGACACAATAAGCTCCTTAACACATGGAGTTAATGGACTTGATTTCTGAAAGTATGGGGAAAACGAAACAACGAGGATAAGTGTCCTATACCAAACTTTCCTCAATTCACAGGCTTTTAGATGTCTACATATCTAGATATTTAAGAGTTCTGATGTTACTGCTGGTTGTCGAACAGTACTAACAGTTTCAATACCAGGTAAAGACCATTCAGGAGCTTTAGAGATGGTACTAGATGAGATATGAGTGAGATACCAGACCATCACCACTGTGCCCTTGAAAAAGGGACGCAGTTACAATAAAAAGAACCCTTGAATGTGTCATAAAATAGACAGTTTGCTTTAAAAACATAACACACAAAAATGAACCATTTTCAAATAATTATTTAAAAATTAAGTGCATTTTTAGTACAGGGTGGAAAAAGTTTGTGAACCCTTAGATTTAATAATTGGTTGACCCTCAATAACCTCCACAAAATGTTTCTTGTAATTGCTGGTCAGAGGCACAAAGGGAATTTCGTTTCATCAATATCTTTTGGATGTCAGGTGAGAAACGCTCTCGAGGCCATCACAAAGTTTCTGCAGTAGGAAAATGAAACATAAATGTCATCATTTACCTACTTTCATTTTGTTCAAAACCTAACTGGCTTTTTTGTTCAGTGGAACATAAACTATTGTATTTAGCATAAAAAAAATCCAAGCCACTCCTCTCCAACAAAAGTGGATAGCAACAAAAACATAAAAGTCCAAAAGTCCAAAGTTTAAGGTTTCAAATGACACAAGGATGAGTAATAAGGATTCAAAGGATGTTAATTTTGGGGTGAGGTAAATAATCAGTATTTTCCCAGCCATTCCCAGCTTTACGTTATATGTTAGGTAATAATAAACAACCAACAAAAAACTCATCATGTCTGTGTAGATTTCTCAGTCTCCTCTGCAACACCATTTATTTGTATCCTAACTGGGCTACATGGAATTAGGCTAACGTGTGATTGGATGACACATCTAGTGGTCTTATAACTCCCCTCTTTCTCAGCACAGCTCCAGGGTCAGGGTGGCTGATTAACTTGTCCTCTTGGTGGAAATTTTCTTTGGATGCCAATTTCAGCCTAAAATCTTTTGTATTTTTCTAATAATGGTAGCAGGTAGGGGTCAGGCAGCTTTGCTGTACACCAGTGAAGATTGATGTCTTGCTTTAAATTTAAGCTTTTCTTTCAGTATTTCAAAGCTTTCTTATGGTCGTTTGTGCATGATTATGCTTTTTTCAGAATGGTGTTATGAACATATGCTGTAAGGAGGTGTTGTGTACAGCCAGCCGATCATTATCGGAAAATAAACCCAGGCAGGGTGACCTGGTATCACCCTGAAGGGGTTTATTTTGCAGTAATGACTGACTGACTGTACATCATCCCACTTATTACATGGCTTCTCACAAAATAAATAAACATTTGGACATGAAATATTGATTTAAGTTAAAATTATTTTATAATCTTATCTGTATATTATTTAAAAGCTTCCACTAAGGAAAGCATAGTCCACTACCACAAAAAAAACAAAACAAAATTCAGCCTAGCAACAAGATGAACATTCACCAACAACATTACAGTCATATTAATATTAATGAGTCTAATGAGGTCATTTTTACTATACAGTCAATAACTGAGACGCAATTACATGTTTGCATGAAACAAAAGAGTGTGAGTCCGTGGTTTGATACATGAAAGTAGTGCTGGTTTCAGTTACCCAGATCTGCATATATAAAGTGTTGCCACATATTATAGATAGTAGAGGACAACAGTCGGGATCCAGGGAATTAAAAATCATTTTTTTCAACATGGGATCCGATTTTTAACGATAAAAGCATGCTGTGAGATACAAGGTTGTTAACTGTAATGGTATGCCTTTATTGAAGCTGTCAGTCTGCATTATCTGCCTTTTTAATAGCATGGGAAAAAATACTTCTGGAATCAAGACAGCTAAAAAAGTCGACGGGCACTCCATAGTAGGCAATAGCAATTAAATGCCACAATTAAAGGGGTAGTTTACAAAATAATGAAAATTCTGTCATCATTTACTCACCCTCAAGTTGTTCCAAACCTGTATGAGTTTCTTTCTTCAAAAGAAGGTATTCTTAAAGAACGTTGGTAACAAAACAGTTGACGGTAGCCATTGACTTCCAAATATTATGGAAGTCAATGGCTACCGTCAACTATTTGGTTACCAACGTTCTTCTTTCATGCTCAACAGAAGAAAGAAACTGCGTCCAACAGCTAAAAGACATTCATACAGGTCTGGAATAACTTGAGTAGGCCTAAATGATGACATCTTAATTTTTGGGTGAACTAATCAAGTGTTCGAGAGATCAGTGTAATAACTTGCAATAATCGATTATTCTTTAGTGAAATGTTCCTGTGAAAAATGACACATAGAAACACACACTAAAATATCTATTTTAGTTCAAGGGAAAATATAAACTTACACAGAGCTCCTCAAACACAGAAGGATATAATCTCCATGTCTCTGGGTGACTGTGTTTCCCCTTGTCGTTCTATTTCTCTCTCTTTCTTACACACACACAAACACACGACAGTGAGGGGGAGCCTGTGAATGACAGATTGCTGAACTGCTCATATGCTGTGTGCCTCGCTGGAAGAGCATGAGTCACCCCCCACACACTTATCCATACACATTTATGTGCATTTATCACAGACGCATGGAATTAAAATCATCATCCATACATACATCCACTAATGTTTGTTTGCACAAAGAATTAGTAGACTTGATGCCATGATGATTTAAATAAACATAAATATATACCTCCATAGTCATGATGAGAAGCTTTCAGAAAACGGCGTGCTCACGCAACCAGTTTAAAATATAATGAGCGTATTTAAGAGGCTTCGGTCTGTTGTGCGAGGGTGAATGTGCTTCAACTGGTGGCTGAAAAAATGGTCGGAGGTTTGTAATCTAACAATGAAAAACGGGGAAACAATGCTAGATGCTACTGACTATAGTGATTATACGATTGTGCATAGTTAGAATAGCTAAAGGTTGTAGCAAATAGATCGAACAGTCAAATAGAGTCCAAATAAACTAGTAGGCCTACTTGTAACTCATGATTGTATTTATACATTCTCAAGGTTTTTTTATTTTTGTTTTTTAAATAAAATGTTTACTTACCTCTGTACAAAATCAAACATTATGATACTGGGTTGCCACTTGATGTCCAATATGAAATCTTGGTCTCGAAGCAAAACCGGTCGAGACCCAGTTGTGTTTGATGTCAGCGTTTATGGGTTTAGCAGTTAACAGACCATCAGTTATCAAAGATAATTGCTTCATAAATCAACAGCGCCCTCTGCTGGCTCACACCATCTCTTACGCGACAGCAGAATGTAGGCCTTGCTATGTACTGTATTTCTATAGAAGTTATATAACAATTACCCACTTGAAATGATAAACAGAGCACATCAGTATTGTAAGATAATCAACTTATGAGAACATTCTGGCAGGCAAATGATTACATTTGAGAGGCGCTTGGTGTCCATTGAAAATAATATTGATCTATAAAAGCATCCACGACCAGCATAGTTCAGTTTGGAATACAGTGTTCTTACTGACAGACAGTAGAACACAGCGTTCACAGCATATATAAATATCTTTATTCTATTTGCTTAGACTGTGATTATTGCCATGTACTGCAGAAATAGGGTTGCTATTTTATTTTTGAGTGTGAGATGTTTTAGTTCTCACTGAATAAATATTAATCTTATGACCTTGTATATCAGTTAACTTCATGATCTATGCAGGAATCTGTGCATATCAAAGAAATTAACATAAAACATATACAATTATACAGTGTGTGTGTGTGTGTGTGCATGTTTATGTGGTTTATGAGGACACAAATTTGTATAATAACATGGGTATGACATAGGTATTACAACGAGAAGGTGATTTATGAGGACATTTTCAGTGTCCCCGTAATTCAAAAGTCTTATAAATAATTCAGAATGAGTTTTTTTGAAAATCTAAAAATGCAGAAAGTTTCCTGTGAGGGGTAGGGTTGGTGTAGGGCAATAGAAAATACGGTTTGTACAGTATAAAAACCATTACGCCTATGGAGAGTCCCCATAAACCATAAAAACAAACCTGTGTGTGTGTGTGTGTGTGTGTGTAAACATACATACATACATGCATATACACAAATGCTGCTTGCATGAATATATGACAAGTAACAAAAATGAGTATATCATCACAATAATAGAATAGAAGCTTTTCTTTTGTTCAAAATAACCCCAAAGCTGCTAGTGGAGAAGTTTAAAATCCTTGAGTGTCCTATCTGGTGAAAGTACCCAGCCAAGTAGCAAGAGTGCTGCCAGCACTGACCACAGTGATGGAGGTGCTACATATGTACAGTCAGTAGGGCGACAATTGTCCTAGCATCTGGGATTTAAAGAAATGTGCATAAAATTAATGATTTCACCTTTTTTTTTTAGGCTAGTAAGTAGGCTCCCACCTCATCACTGTTCTCAGGTATGTATTGACTAGTTACTGTGACACATGCAGTGAGAGCAAGTATGCACCTAAATCCAGATTTTTGCTTGGTAAATAGTGTCTGTGGAAGTTTAAAAAACTCTTAAGTAAAAGCACATTTTTTGGATGAAATTGGTTGCGTCATTGACCTACTCATAGCTTATGCCAGCTTTACTTAGCCCAAGCATGATTATTTTCCGTGAGGAATTTTATGCAGACAGCCAGCAGTAATCAGCACATGGGCTGTGCTTATTTTTGCAAACGGGAAAGGTTAATGTTGCTCAAAACTGTGGGAAAGGAACTGACCCTAGGAAATCAGGCTCAGAGTGGGAACATTTCTGACTCATGTACTCATGATGCACGATAAGCATGTAGGCCTATGTGAGTGAAAATGTGTGTGACAACCACTCAGGGCAACACACTGAATGATCTGACACTATTAAAAGATGTGCTGCGGGGTCCAGTGGAGCTGAAATCCTGAGATACGTGAGCAGGCTGACTCATATATGAGTCCACCAGGGGTTGAACGACTTCTGATTTTTTTAAAGTCGACTTTTATGTGATGAAAGTCGGGTCGAAGTCGATTAGTCGCTGATGGCGTCATTAATGAACAAATAAGTCTGGAGCTTTGATAAACACCTTGTGCAGAGCTATGGCATATGATATGACACAGCGCTGCCCACATGGGGTACAACATGTTCCTGGATCAACATCCTTGTTGATCCTGGAACAACATTCCAATCAACCAGTCAGAACTGAGATATAACTTTTCAGGAAATATCTGTTTTAGGCTTAAAATCAGGGTTAGGTGCTTCTACGCCCTTGTTAATCAGCTATCCTTTCCCTCTGATTTTAGGAATAAATTATGGGTAGGGTTAGGTTTAGGGGTAGGGATTGGGTTAAGTCTATATTTTTGGACAATAATGTTGATCCAGGATCATCAAAAGATGTTGATCCAGGAACATGTCTTACTTGGCAAAATCATGGCGACCGCCCACATGGCTACTGCTCCTATAACAGCTCATTTTTATCAGTTCTTTTTGTTCTTTCTTTGGGTCGTTATATTTCTCACAGATTTCTGCTCGTTCTAAATCAGATACAGATAAAGTAGCACAGTAAAGATTACATTCATATGAATGCATTAGTGAGAGCGATTGCGTGTGTGAATTCATTCTACCTGGCAGCGACTCTCTACTGAAGCTGTGGGATTTAGTTATTAAGAAATATATGCTTGAACTTTTCAGTTTCTCAGCTATTTTATTGAGAAATCACAGAACAGTGATGACAATACATTTCCGTGCTGAATGATTCTGTGCGCACGCGAGCTGTACGCGCTACTGTCCTATGTGTGCGCGTTACAGTTCAGCAGCACATTAGATTAGAACGGCGATTAATTTACCTGCACAATAAGCTGTTTAAAACGTGCATTCTCCCGTTCAATTTCGAGCATCCAGTAATATAATCACACGTCTTGTGGAGCGCTTTCAGAGTATGCATTTATTTGTCTTTTAACTGTTTTGAAACGGAGCGTAAATGTGGAAGTCCTTCAAAGATTTCTTATCCACCTTTTTCTTCAACGCGGAAGTAAGCCTATGGGTGAGACTTCCGGTTCATTAACCGCTATAGGTAAATAACGAGGAGAATAACAACCTGCAGTAAACGGTAAAACACTTGCACTACAAACCAGTGTGTTCATAATTAAGATAATACATTAAAATAATATGATAAGACACACCAACTTTCAATATCAAGCAGCAAAACGAACTGTTTTGTTCAGCTAAAAATAGCTGGACAGAGTGGATGCAGATGAGACCGGAAGCCAGACCCAGAAAAAGGTGGATAGGACCAGCGACTAGTCGACCTCAAGCTTAAAGCGTCATGGCAGAGCATTGAAGTCGACTAGTCGGTGCAACCCCTAGAGTCCACACACATATAACTCTATCTATCTATCTATCTATCTATCTATCTATCTATCTATCTATCTATCTATCTATCTATCTATCTATCTATCTATCTATCTATCTATCTATCTATCTATCTATCTATCTATCTATTATCTATCTATCTATCTATCTATCTATCTATCTATCTATATATAACTGAGGACATAACAGACTATTGTTTTCTAATGTTTAAAAAAAAACCAAAAAAAACATATATTACGTGATTTTCTACAAGAATGCATTAAATTGATCGAAAAGCGACAGTTTTGTAATGTTACAAAAGATTACTTTTTTTGTTTTCTACACATCATAGAATCCTGAAAAAAATGTATTGAATGCATTGTAGCGTTCACCAAAATATTAAGCACAACTTTTCTCAACATTGATAATAATAAGAAATGTTTCTTGAGCAGCAAATCAGCATATTGATTTCTAAAGGATCATGTGACACTGAAGACTGGAGTAATGATGCTGAAAATTCAGCTTTGCCATCACAGGAATTAAGTACATTTTATAATATATTGAAATAGAAAAACAGTTATTTTAAATTGCAATAACATTACACTTTTATTGCATTTTTGATCATAAGAGACTTCTTTCAAATACAATAAAATATAATAAAAATGTTTAAAATTAAAAAGTTGTTGTAAATTGTAATAATATTTTACAATATAACTATTTTTTACTGTATTTTTGATCATATAAATGCAGCCTTGGTGAGCATAAGATGCTTTTTTTTTTTTTTCGAAAAATACTGTCCCCAAATTGTAGCTGAGCATTACACCCACACACACCAATATTTATTTACAGCCCCATATATTTGCACCAGCATGTGGCCTCAGGACAAGTGAAATCAGGAGTGAAATATGAACAGTAAAAATAAAATGTCTTTTATATGCTTACTGAAAGTTTTTTCAACATGATTAATAAGAACAAGACTCACAGTAATATGTATCCCTTTTAATACTGCTAGCGCTCACATTAGATTAGTGATGGTGCATAAAATACTGTCCTGATCCAATGTAATTTACTTGCGCTCTGGCACAAACAAACATTGTGCTCATTTGCATACATTTTCTTTGCTTAGACTGACATCTTAAAACACAACAGAAATACACAAGAAGAGACCATAATGGGTCCCATGGCTATCACTTTAAAGTGGTGTTGATTAGTACTGCCTCTGTGTAACTAAAATTACTAAATGTGAGACAAGTGACATTTAACAACAAGACCAAAGCGGATAAAATATAGTATATTATCATACCTATTAACACCTTGCATGAAATTCGCATCTGTAGATTACATCATAACCATCTGGCCCCTTTCACACAGCCATCAGATATAATATAATTCTCATCAGAAGAAATATGTCATTGATAAAATGTAAATAATCTTTGGTGTGAGACATTGTCTTTAAAATACTCTGTAGGTTCATGCAAGCATCAAGACAATGCAGTTCATTTTCTCTATATATATTAGAGGAGCTTGGTACTGGTACCTAATCATATTATAACGTATGAAAATCTCTGTATATTTTGACTTAAAGCTACAATGTGGCACACAATAAAATATAATATTACAATGTTCTCAAGTAGGATCATAGTGAAAGAACTTTGGAAGCATTTTGTCATTCTGATCCCAAATTAACGCACTTAATTCAATTCTAAACCCGTACCTGTGTACCATCTGTCATCTGTTCAGAGAAAACAAATCAATCATCAATAAAAATGGCTGTGAAACAGGCTTAAACCTGGGCGCCTGTAGGCATTTATGGATTCCAGAGCTGGAGCTTGATGCTGTCCTGTGGTTTTACACAACCACCACGTAGTTAGCAGGGTAAAGGCCCTCTTTCCCTCCGTCCATCATGCCTCTGCACCAACCCTGATCATCCTCATCCTCAATCTTCAGAAACTCCTCACCTGAACACACACATACAAACATAAAGCTTCAGAGGTGGTACACGTATCATACAGACACGTAATATATGAATACACAAACATAAACAAGTGCAGCTTACCTGCTTTGAAGGACAGTTCATCTGTCTCCTGTCCAACATAGTCATAGAGAGCTCTGACTCTCACTCCTCCAATCATTAGACTGAGATGAGGAGGGAAAACAGACAGTCAGTAAAATAAGCCCTATCTTAAAAAATGTTACTGTCCACTCCTACCTTAGCAACTGTCACTATCCACTAAATCAGCAGACAAGCCTTTGCTCTTTTCTAATGCAAATCTTGTATGTGTGGATAGTTTTGAACAAAACTTTTTGTTGCCTTTTGTTGGATAATTATGGAAGCCCATTTCTGCCACATAAGAAAAAATCATTTGTAAATCATAAGAGATAAAAAGTCAAAATGATGACATGCTCATAATTATGAGATAAGTCATAATTATAAACAAATCTTCTAATAATAATGACTTTTCATCTAATAATTTCCAATATGTTACATTTTAAGTTTTTACTCAATTATAATTTAGTATCTCATAATTTCAACTTGTTTGTCATAATTCTATGACTTTTTATATCATATTTCTGATTAACCTAAAAAGCTTTTTTTCTTTTCTTATGTGGAAAAAAAATAGTCTTCCATTGTAATACATCAAAGAAACTTAAATCCTTATTTGTTTATTTCTTAAATATAAACTTTTTAGGAACCATATAACTTACAAAACTAATCTGTGAAACACTAGACCAAAAGAAGGAAATTAAAGGAAATGGGGACAATTTTAGGGTCCATTTTTTCCACATTTGACTAAAAATTATAACAAATACTATAACATTTCGGACTATTACTGTCCTTGGATAGGTTTAAACAGAATTTATCCAAAAATACTGTAACATGTTGTTGCCAGAGCACTTATAATACACAAAGATAAAAGCTGATTTATTCCCTTTTTCTAATCTTCCTGAGAAGTCATGAAGTCTGTATACTACAATATGTGTCTCCTATTATTCTCAAATCATGCAGGAGCATGTAGAACGTAGAGCATTAGTAAGAATTTGCTCCAAGAATATTAATGTTATTAACTTAACATCATTTCATTTACATATTGATTCAGATTATTGTACTGTATTGTTGATAGCAATTAAATGGTTCACAGAACCATAGATAACTAAATGTTATCACTTGTAATGTCTTTTAAATTAAAGTTTTTTTTTCTCTTTTAAGTTGACTGTGATCAACATTTGCCTCAATTCTGATTCACAGTCTCCACAGTCTTACTCACGATACTGCATAAATTATTGATTTTTTTAAAGAAAAACAGCCAGAATGTTTTGCAATGTCACAATTCATTCTAGTATTGAATTTAATATTCAATCAATGTTTGCTTCTGTATTTTACGAAAATTTCACTGTTCAATCCCGAACTCATTCCTTGTCAAGCTTGTCTGAGCAATAGTATCCAAGGGGACTGAGCTTTGTAATGGGTCAATACACAGCAGCAAGCAATTACAAGGCCTGAAGTTCAGAAAGGCCTAGTTTGGTTTGTAGTGAATAACAGTCAGGCAGCCTAGCGCTATGAAGCCCCACAGCAAATATCACTGTAGTAAACTGACCTTCTCTCCATCACTACTGCTTTCTGCTCCACCTCCTTCTTTCCCTTTTTATGCTTCTTGTCTGGAGTCCACTCCTGAAATAGAATGAGAGCGAGAGACAGAGTGAGTGAAGGAGTAAATGTGGGTTTTGGCACAACAGAATACAGTCTATTTGAAGACGTGCCTCTGTGAGATACATAAATATCACAGATAACAACAAAGATGTCACTCTAACACCCTCAAGAATGCATTAACCTCAAAACTTTAGTTTAAAACAAACCTTAAGCCTAAAGTGTTACAGTTTGTTTTTGCTACGGACAATATGAATGTGGCTTACTGCACATTTCTCATTGTGAATAATCCACCTTTTTAATGTAAGAGCAAGTACGATCATTCGTAACTTTAATGTGCAAGGCTTCCAGTTATTTTAGTTGTACAAAAACAGTAAGATCTGCTGCTTGATATTGCAAACTAATATTTGTTATCATATTATTTTAATTTATTATTGTAACTTATTTACTTATTCTACTTTACTTACAGCAGATAATGAACCTGAAGTCTTGCACATTCACAGAACATAGCTCTGTATCTTGAGATAAGGTGGATAAAACAGGTGAAAAGTCTCATAGCCTTGAGTGAACAAGGATCAAGAAAATCAGAGATACGTGAGGTCGGGCTCTTTTAAAACAGGCCATTATGCCACCATCTAGAAACCACCCAGAACACCCTAACAACTGCATAGCAATACCATGGCAACCACCCACAACACCCTCATGGCAGTGAGTTGTGCACAAGCAATCATTTAAGATTAAAATTAAGTTTTAGCTAATGTTTGTCAAAGTAAATGCATTTGCAATATTAACTGTATGTATCTACCTGAAACTGAGGCCAGTCAGTGGGCATTCCT
>NW_015555766.1:58017-74533 GCF_001515605.1 Sinocyclocheilus anshuiensis
AGAGAGAGAGAGAGAGAGAGAGAGAGAGAGAGAGAGAGAGAGAGAGAGCGAGAGAAAGAACTTGTATCATTTACTCATTGCGAGTAATAATGAAATGGACAGAAACTGAGATTTCACCGGTATAACCCTTCTCACGCACCTCTCGTTGTTGGTGACATCCAAGTGTCTGTGGATGGACAGGAAAGCCTGTTTGAGGAAGCTTATCCTCTTCCTCTCCTCTTCTTGTGATTGGTCAAAGATAGACTCCATTTCCTCCATGTAGCGTGGAGCATAACGTGTCACTTCCTCAAGAACCTTCTCATAGCGGGCTCGCACCTGCAAACAGGAATTTGCAGCCAGTTAGTCAGATGTGTTGTGTTTATGTGCCACTTCAGACTGCACTGGATGTTGAATGCAACTTCAAAACAATTTTGGGTAACACTTTACAATAAGGTTCCATTAGTTCATGTTAGTTAATGTGTTAACTAACATGAACAAGCAATGAACAATTCATTTATTACAGTATTCATTAATCTTTGTTAATGTCAGTTAATAAATGTCGTTTATTGTTAGTTCGTGTTAATTCACAGTGCATTAACTAATGTTAACAAGCACAACTTTTGATTTTAATAATGCATTAGTAAATGTTGAAATTAACATTAAGTAATTGTTAACTAATGAACCTTATTGTAAAGTGTTACCCAATTTTGAAATTGTCCAAGCAGTTTTTTCCAAACAATAAAAATGCATGGTTAACTTTTTATAAATAACTATAAAATATATACAGTGCCCTCCACTAATATTGGCACCCTTGGTAAATATGAGCAAAGGTGGCTGTGAAAATAAATATTCATCATTTATCTTTTTGATCTTTCATTAAAAAAATTCACAAAATTCTAACTTTTCATTGAAGTGAAACAATTGAAAGTGGGGGAAACTCATTATGAAATAAATGCTTTTCTGCAATGCATGTTGGCCACAATTATTGGCACTCCTATAAATTCTTATGAGTAAAATATCGCTGAATTATTAATAATAATTATTAATAATTCCCATTCATATTTACATTTTTTTAGCACACCAGGATGACTAGGAGCATGAAATTGTCCAGCCATGACTTCCTGTTCCACAGGATTATAAATATGAGGAACACAAAGGCCAAATTCCCTTAATCATCCATCACAAGGAGTAAAATCAAAGAATATAGTTGATGTGCAGAACAAGATTGTTGAGCTTCACAAAATAGAAAGTGGCTGTAAGAAAATAGCTAAAGCATTGAAAATCCCCATTTCCACCATTAAGGCAATAATTAAAAAGTGAAAGTATGGTGTACCATACTCGAAATTTGTGCTCTGCATTTAACCCATCCAAGTGCACACACACAGCATTGAGTAGTGAACAAACCACACACCCGGAGCAGTGGGCAGCCATTTTTGCTGCGGCACCGGGGAGCATTTGGGGGTTCGGTGCTTTGCTCAAGGGTCTCACCTCAGTTGTGGTATTGAAGGTGGAAGAGAGTGCTGGTCATTCACTCCCCCCACCGACAATTCCTGCCGGTACCGAGACTCGAACCCACGACCTTTGGGTTACAAGTCTGACTCTGACTCCCACAGAAGTTCCAATCAACTAAAGATGTTACAAATCTGCCTGGAAGAGGATGTGTGTCTATATTGTCCTAATGCATGGTGAGGAGGAGAGTTTGAGCGGCCAAAGACTCTCCGAGGATCACAGTTGGACAATGGCAGAGATTAGTTGAGTCTTGAGGTCAGAAAGCCTAAAAAAATATATCAAACAGCCCCTACATCACCACATGTTGTTTGAGAAGGTTTCAAGAAAAATCCTCCTCACTCATCCAAAAACAAACTCCAGCATATTCAGTTGACAGACACGACTGGAACTTCAAATGGGACTGGCTTCTATGGTCAAATGAAATTAAAAAAGAGCTTTTTGGCAGCAAACCCACCAGATGGGTTTGGTGCAAACAGGGATAAAACGTACCCCATGCCCACAGTCAAATATACTACTGGATCTTTAATGTTGTGGGCCGTTTATTCTGCCGGAGATCCTGGACATCTTGTTCAGATACATGGCATCATGGATTCTATCAAATACCAACAGATAAAAAATCTAAACCTGACTGGTCCTGGACATGGCATCATGAATTCTAATACCAACAGATAAAAAATCTAAACTGCCTCTGTTAGAAATCTTACAATGGGCCGTGGTTGGATCTTCCATCAGGACAATGATCCAAAACAAACATCAAAATTAACACAAAAATGTGTCACTGAGCACAAAATGAGGCATCTGCCATAGCCGTCCCAGTTCCCTGACCTGAATCCTATAGAAAAGCACCTATCTTTGCACCTGAGTTGATTCTCCACATCCTCTCTTTTCTGTTGAGTGCTGTAGATTAATTCTTGATCATTAAGTGTGCAATATATTGCATGATTTCACTGCATCATTAAGCAGCCTGTAAATGTAAACAGTGGCGGCTCGTCGGGGGAGGCAGGGGAGGCACAGCTTCCCCAAAAGTTTGAGGTGAAAATGGGAGGATGACTAGTTAATGTTAATAAAATTCACAATTCATTTCAATTCATGTCTCAGAATGTGTATTTTTTGTTTGTAATTTCACAGCTGTAATACCATAACATGCTACGGAAGTTGGAAAGCGCTGCTTTTCTATTGCGGATGTGCTGAATCTGCTGAATCTGCTGATGTAATTACAACCGCTAATGATAGAGAAGGGTAGGGGGAAGTCGGGGGAGAGCTGAGCTCTCGTGCCTCTGTTGGTAAAAAAAAATTAACCAATCACCATCAAGTATTCACTTTCAGCGCTGAGGAGTGTTGAGAAAAGAAACCTTGCAGAGGAGGCTAGCCTCCCTTCTGGTATATCAACCAATCATCATAGAGACATAAATTACGTGATATTAGTTTGAACGTCTCCCGCTGTGCTGATAATGTACCAAGTACTTATGATGAGTAGCTATATTGAATATTTGATCGCCAACAGATTTACCAAGCTGTCATTCAAACAGTATATATACAAATTTATGGAAAACAGCCTAAACTGGATATAGGCTACAGCAGTCTGCTTAATTAAATGGCGCAACAGGCAGCTCTCTTTTAACACAGACTTTTAAGAAGGGATGGATGTTTGCTTCAAGTGATAGGCCAGGTAAGTGAAATTATATTATCTTGCTGTATGTGTGTCATTTTCTGATTAAAAGCAACCAAAAAGCCATTTTAAAGTGGTTAAGCAAATAATAATAATAATCGGCAGGGATCCCCAGACCAATACCATTAGTGTGCCTCCTCTATTTTAAAACCCACGAGCCGCCACTAAATGTAAGTTTTAGCTAAATGTTTTTCTGCTTCCTTTTCCTGACTCGGATGATAAAAGACAATTTGAAACTCTGCTATTTTCTTTTGGATAGTCTCCTCCACACAACACTCACTTTCTCTGTCTCCTGGTGAGCAAGTTCGGTCTCTTCCTGGATCTTCCTCTGTTTCTCAATGGCAATGTCAGGGTTGCCTTGAGCATGGGCCTCCCGCTCACGAGCCATGTGTTCCTTACGGCAAGCTTTGTGAAATGCTGACTTGGCCTTCTCTAGCTGCCACAAAAAAAAAAAAAACACATCCAGGTCAGATTCATGTAGGACAGGTGTTAGTATTGCACACTCTATACATTCATTTTCAAAAATTCAACAGTTCATTATTCAACAATTACCATATGTAAACATTTATCTGGAGACATTTTTTGTCCCTACAATACTGTGTACAGAACAAATAAAATGAGAGAAATTTTAACCCCAGAACTACAATGCTTGCATTACCTTCTTCAGTCTCTTGGCCCAGGGCTTCTGAGCACGTGAGAAACCAGTTTCAAAATCCTGGGACTCTTTGAAACCTCCAAATATCTTCTTATGGAAAGTCTCCTTCTGCCACGTGCGGATGCGGTCTCCGTCCTCTGACACCAGAGCACGGCAGATGGAGGAGTGCAGTGAGGAGAAGCGGTCAGCAGAAGAGAGGAAGCACTGCCATGCTTGTAACAGAGAGCCGTAGAGAGGACCTGGACAAAGATGAAGACAAACATATTCATGAAATAAATGTGAGGACCATTTAAGGTCACAAAAAGAAACTTCTTCATCAGATACTAAACTAAAGATGTGGGCATCTCACATAAAACGCAAGTCACAGCTCTTTAACTATATGACATCTGTGCTGCTCTCGACAAAAGACTTAGTCTTTTACGTTATCTTCAAAATATTACTCATACTAATCTTTTTCAGTATGCAGTATGTACACACTCAACAGTATGCAAAATTTTATGTGCATTTAAAACCAACATTTGCTAAAATGTGGGAAATATTGTATCCAGTGCAAATTTGTTGTTTCATTTCCAGTGTGGCATATAACATTTCACCTGTGATTACTACTTTCTCCTTCTCATTATTTATTTATTATTTGATCATTCTGTCAAAACTGAACTTATTCTCAGACTAAATTTGATCAAATAAAATTAATAATAATCATTTTTATTCCCGAGATGAATTTGAATTAAACAACATAGTGAAGTCAAATGACAACATTATAGCATGTGTTTAGCATAGTTCTAACATTAATTAAATAAACATAAGGTAAACACTGAGGTAAGCATAAGCTCAATAAAACATTTATTGTTATTTACGCCATACTATTTTTAAATACCATGAAGTATACAGTAAGCAATATGCTTGTATTGTTTGTCAAAAATATCAAAATGCAAACGAAAATGCAACTCTAAACATAATGAATTAAAATAGTGAGGTCATGTCACAATCATTTAGCATACTAGCATTACTGTAATGTTGTAAAGTAAACATAACATAAAACATCATTTACTATTATGCATACTTTTTTAATAACATGCAATATACAGTATATACTGCACAGTATGCAATACGAAATATGCTAGTATTGTGTTCTAAACATTTAACATTTGATTGAAAATTCAAACTAATAATTTTAAATTATTTTATTTTAATTAATATTATTTTTTAATCATAATAAAATAATCAGGAAGTTAATCATTGATTGTTCCTTAACTTTTTGAATTAAATAACAGTCATGTTAAATTAGCATTTAATTAGAACTGTTGTAATGTTATAAGAAAACAACATAAGTAAACGTGACATAAATAATTTACAATTATTTACTACACTGAACAAAATTATAAATGCAACACTTTTGTTTTTGCTTATAATTTTGTTCAGTGTATTATGAATGCTATTTTTTATATAACAAGCCATATACATTTATTTTGTATATTGCGATTTCCCCCCACTTTCCATTGTTTTACTTCAATGATAGGTCAGAATTTTGTGAATTTTTTAATGACCGATCAAAAGGATAAACAATGCAGATTTATTTTCACAGCCAATTTTGCTCATATTTACCAAGGGTGCCAATATTAGTGGAGGGTACTGTATATTTATATAATAAATTAATACAAATGCTGTTATTTAGAACATACTATTCATTTTCAATCCTGAAAAAAAATATTTTTAGAAATTTTTCTTGAGGATAGAATCAGCATGGAATAAATTACATTTTAAAATATATTAAAATAGAAAACATTTGTAATTGTAACTTACAATTGTAAGTTGCAATGATATTTCAAAATATAAATGTTTTTTTTTACTGTATCTTTAATCAAATATATATATAAAAAATATTGGTCCATATATCAGATAGGATTTCAACCCAGGTCCTCTTGAATGCCAATCAAAAATGTCACTTTACACATATTAGGGATTACTAAATTGTGTTGTTTAAAAGTACAGTCATCTGTTTTTTTTTTCTTTGCATTTTATTGATTATATTAATATACAGTACATACTGCACAATATGCAGGAAGCAATTTGTTTTCTGTTCAGAACATCTTGATCAAAAATGCAGTACTCACTAGCATCCACTAGGGGTTTCCACTTGGTACTCCATTCGCTAAGTTGCTGCGCGTACTGTCTCTCGACCCTGGCCCTCTCTTGGAAACATGCCACTATATCATTACATGCCTGGAAGGCATCTTCGGTCCTCTTCACTGTCCGCTGGTAATTCCCTGGCTGAGACACAGACAGATAGAACATGGATGAAACTAAAAGGTTAATTGTAAAATATAGAGGGAAAAGAAAATGAAAGAATAGCACTTGGCACTAAAGGTTTGTAGGCTGTTTAAGAGGTCAAGAGTGAGGTATTTACTGTACGACACAGGAAAGACGTCCCTCTCTCCTCTGAGGGACTGGCCTCATTTCTTTTCCAGCAGGGTCACTGAGTTTGTTTGCTATGGACTTGACAAGTTAGCAGTATTGGGTAAGGTTTGTTTCGAATATAAACATCCAAAGACAACATGTGGTGTAGAAAACCAGAACCCAATTCAAATATTATTCCCCCGAAAAAAAACAACAACAAAAAAAACATCTGCGACTAGATGAGCACCATCAAGTCGAGAAAATTCAGGCCACAGTAAGTGGGGCATCACATGGACAGTGCAGTGAAAGGGGTTGATTAACTGTAATAACACGATAAATGAGAGAGAATGAGGGAGGAGGGCGAACATAATGACATTTCCAGAATGGGCGTCGTGTTTGCTGATGTGGAGTGTGTTCTTCCATTTTATTAGCGGCTCCCCTACAATTTTATCAATTCATCTCTCTCCTCTACATCTTCCTTCTGTGTTATTCTTTGTCGGCTCTTCCTCTTTCTCTTTCTCTTAGCTGTGGTTTGCACCACGTATTTTCCCCAGTCTGAGGAAAAAGTAAAAACAGCTGAGGAATCTCAACTCCGGCCAAGAGCGGTGCAGAACAGCACCTGCCAACCAATCAGAGAATCACAGAAATCAAACAAATAACACAATCCCTGTCAAACGGAATATAACATTCAGCTGGACTCAAAGCTGCACAATATTTAAGCAGAACTGTTTTACTGATCAAACAAGCCTATTTAAAAATCAACCCCATTCAACTCTGGCTGAAACTTTTTGCATTTCATCACTGCAATCTACAGCCAGTGCTGTGGTTAACCAATCACAGCGTCTCGGATGAAAACAAAAACCCTACAGCGCTCAGTTCTGGTCAGTGGCCAGCGAATTAAAAGGTAGGACATGCAACAAAACCCTTGCAGGCTATAGCAGTGCGGTTGTTGTAAACTGACAGAACATCGTTGGTCAGAGCATTTCACCTAAAACCGTAGCACTGGCCCAGCTCCAGATGGGATGGCAACTCTGCAAAAAGAGCTGAGGCTAAAAAGAGAGCTGAGGAGAATCTTAAACAGCTTCATACAGCTCTCAAAGAGCACTAGATGTCATTGATAATAAAAACAAATCACCACAGGAAACTCCATAAATATTCATCAGATAAAACTCACCTACAATGTATATGTGGGATACAATTACATGCATATTCAATTACTGTAAATGCAAAACGACTTTTTAGCAATGAAAATACATTTTAATGATCATTTGGTCCCAAAAAACCCCCCAAATTACCTACTTTATCGGGACAAGCCAACTGCCCCCAGGAAAAGGAATATAAATCAATTTAATAAATAGATTAAATAATATCTTAATGGAAATCTAAAAATGCTTTCTGGTTTCTGTTGGGCTTCCAGGAGGCTTAGGCGATAGAAAATAGCATTACTTCAAAATAAAGACAACAGTGCTGAGGAGAAGGTTTCCAGTATAATGCAGTAATGCTTTGGATAAAAGCAACTGCTAAATAACTGCTTGCTATTTACTTTCTAACTAAATATAAGTTTGAACATGAACATGACAGTTAATAGTGCCTATATGTAATTATATATACAGTATCATCACATAATTACCATTATTAGTATCATAAGAACCTATTAGGAATAGTTTGCCTAATATAAAACAGAAAACTAAATGTTAAAAATTTGAAACATGAGCAAATACACATAATTTTTATCCATAGGGCGTTTTAAGGTTAAGACAGAAAGACTTCTGAACATGCCAAATGTGAAAATACTACAGAATTGCTACAGTCTAAAAAATACTGTGAGTATTACTGAGTACTATTTTCAAACATTTATAAAGGTATTAAAAGGCAAGGTTCTGCATGATCCCCAGCAGCACTGGAGAGCAGAAAAGCAAACCGATTGGGGAGCTGAGAGACAAAAGCTGAGCTAATTAAAATGGGTGGCGGCACAATGGATGAAATTTACAGACTGAGATTAAACTTTAAAGAACCATAAAACATGCTGCAGTAGTCTCAAAGAAGTAAAATAGACTTCACTTGAATATTAATCTTCATTTGGTTAATGTAGAGTGTTCAGAAGCTTTTGTGAAGCATTCCACTTTAATGTCCAAACACATCTTGTCATCTGTTGTTGCTCCAACTGTTTAGGTGTTAAAACTAGGGATGCATGGGCCCGATACTGAGCTTCTGTACGCTGTACGAACAAACGCCGATACCACACAGCATGTGATCAGTGCCATATTCAGACAAAGAAACACCGACAACAGAACAACAGACAGCAGAATGGAGTTATAAGAGATTAAGGATGTCTACGAAGTATATGTATGCAATGAATATAATGTTAAACTTTCAGTATTAACGCCTGTATAGCTGATGTGCGCGAGCTGATAAACAAAGCTTGTCGAGTGAATATATCTTTCTCACAGACAGCACTGGAAAGCTTGTAGTTCGGTCGGATATGTCAAAAACAAGTAAGTAAAACAATGCACAAGTTACTTAACGGTAGGGTTTCTGGAGAAAGTGAATCTAGCAGCCTGTGTGAAATGCGCTGGGCTGTACTGTTCTACAAATACAATATTGTACAAATATCTGCAGGCGTTGCGCGTGTTTTGCTTGCTTGAGTGTTTCTGCATTATATGAGTTGCTTTGGAATATAAATCGCAGCACGTTTCAGATGAAAAAACGCAACTTCTATTTCTGAAAATATCAGTTAGGAGATTTGATTCCCTGCATTATTACAGCAAAGCGTGTGATTACAGTACTGAGCCGCTGCAATGGAGCAGCTCTAATACTGTATCGGGCGAGTACTGGAAAAAGTGGTATCGTTGCATCCCTAGTTAAAACCAAGTCAAGCTACATCGTGCATGTCTGCTAACACATACATAAAGCAGAAGCGGATGGTATTTTCTAGAGGTTCATCACCCTGTCTGAGTCATTGCTGTTCTTCCTCCCCCTCTCACTTACCATCCAGAAGCTCTGATTGTTGGCATCCTCAGGGCCTGTCTCTGCCGAGAGTGTTGACATGATGGAGTCTGGTATAGAGATATGATAAACAACATTTTAAGGCATTAAAGGTGTACAAATTTTCCTCATTGAAACAGTTTTACAGAAAAAGTAGCTAATAGTACCTTTGAAAAACGTTTAAAATCAACTATATTCACATGAGATGACCACAGTGTTTTATGCTACATAGGGCAGGTCGCCTCGTGGAAGCCGCCATGTTGAGATCACATGACAAGCTGAATGCTACTCACTTCACCTCAGTAAACCCCTGTTATTGGATACTTTCATTTGTGGATTAAATTTATCCTTGCTGACTAATGAATATCAAATGTCTACAGTGGCATCGAATAAACAAAAACATTTGTTTTTGCTTGATTCTGCATCCACACCACTAGGTGTCAGTATAAGTCCAAAATGCCTGGTGAATCAAATAGCACAACAAACAAAAACAGTTACTGATGCATCTTTAGAACAAAATTACTAGTAGTTTTTTTCTTCGTTTAGCTGTGAGAAATAGAGGTCAGTAGTTGGGCTAGTACTCTCCATTCGACATTCCAGAGGGACAAATGGCTGGAATTTATTTCTAGCTTGTCTTAACAGGCAGACAATAGTCAGATATGTGTGACAGAGCTGAATCGCATAGCCTACTGTGTCTAATAGCATGCAGGGAGGGCCTTGTGTTTTACAAGCTTTCTTCTATTTAAACTACAGTTTACGAACTGCGTCGGGAAGTGCATGGCTCCAACAAACAAGTTTAATGGTTTTGAAGTCTAGTTCTTGAAGAAAGGAGGGTAGTTATATTCAAGTTTGTTTACAGAGGATAAAAGAGCTTTCTGGATGAAAAATGTGTTGCTGACTAGTTAAAGTGTAAAAAATGAAATGGCTCAAAGCAGATGTAAGTGTTGAAGTGGGTTACAGTCAGACAGATAGTGCTTAATACTCTCCACTGCTATCTGCCTTGATCCAGAGCTCTGGGCTTTGACATTTGAGCCATCCCAAAATAAACAGGGGTGAAAGTTCACCAACACAAACACATACTCAAAGACACACACAAATACACTTCTCTTCTTAAACCACACGTTCATGAGCTCTTTGACACAAATGCTTGCAAATACAAGCCCATGTGGCCCACACAGGAACATGTTTGAGCTGCCCTGAACACACACATACCAGAAACACACGCCATTGACAGCACATTTGTTTCTATACATGCAATAAACCACATTTTGTCACAAGACATGGAGAGAGAACAAGATGACAGAAGGGAAGTGCATGAACAAGCTGTTATTTGTCTTTTCTACTCTCTCTCTCTCTCTCTCTTAGAGGGTCCATGCAGCCTCAGTGCATTATCCCACACTGTCTCTTCCTATCGCCTTTTCCCATTGCAGGGGTCATGGGTAGAGTAAATCACTTTATATTTGAACTTTAACCTCACTTCCTGTTCCCCCCTGTTCCTCTCCCTCCAGACAGTCTTGTGCTCTCAGAGAATATGAGCAGGGACGAGCTTAAAGGGACAGTTCACCCAAAAATGAAAATTCTGTCTTTAATTTCTTATCCTTTTGTTATTCTAAATCTATTTGATTTTGTTTTGTGAAAGACAAAATGTTTTGAAAAATGTGGTTTGTTGAACAGAGAATGCCTTCCAAAAGGAGGCAAAAGCATCATAAAAGAATCATAAAAGTGATTCATATGATTCATACACTATATTCCAAGTCTTCTGTAGCTTTATGTGAGGAACAGACTGACATGTACATTACTTTAAGTTAGATCTTTGGAATTAAATTTAGTTATTTAAAAAAAAAACATCTGAATAAATCGTTCATAAATCAGACTGATTCAGTTCTTAAAGTTGATATGTAATGGAAGAAATAACAGGTCTTTTCTTCCATATTGTGACATACATCAGAGTGGAACAGATTATGAAAAAAGAAAAAATATATAGGACTTGGTTCTATCCATTGTTTGTTAATTGAATAAAGGCAGATGTAAATACAGGTTTTTGGTCAACTGTAAGAAAAAGGCGGGTTTTATGCAGACTTAGCGACTGGAGAAATCCGACATATTTCACCAGAGAGAAATCTGTCATTTCCCCGAAAGATTCAGATATGACATTGCAATTAAAAATTTGCAAATAAATAAATAATAAAAAATTAAACATCCATGGATAAATCGTTCAATACGATGCGTTTAGAAAATAGATAGGGTGAATACTAAATGGGAAGATTTTCAGTAAATTAATATTTAAATTTCAGTCTGTTTTTCACTCAAAACATGAATTCAGAAGACACATAGAAAATGTATTGCACAAGCCAATTTTCTATACTTTTATGATGCTTTTACATCAGTTTAGAAGATTACACAATTTCGTCTGCATTCACAACTGCATGGGGGGAAAAATCAACTACATTCATCAAAAGTTCTCCTTTTTTGTTCCAAAGAAGACAAAGTTATGTGGGTTTAAAGCAACATGAGGGTGACTATGTGATAACAGTGTTTTCATTTTTTCCACTGTTGCCTGTTTGCATTCAGCCTTTTGTGTGAGGTTAACCTAACAGTCTCCAGAAGGGTTTAATTTTCATAGCCCATCTCTGAAAGTGAAGTGACGTGTGGCCAAGTATGGTGACCCATACTCGGAATTTGTGCTCTGCATTTAACCCATCCAAGTGCACACACACACAGCAGTGAGTAGTGAACAAACACACACACATACAGCGAACACACACCCGGAGCAGTGGGCAGCCAATGCTGTGGCGCCCGGGGAGCCGTTGGGGGTACGGTGCCTTGCTCGAGGGTCTCACCTCAGTCATGGTATTGAAGGTGGAGAGAACGCCGGTTTTTCACTCCCCCCACCAACAATTCCTGCCGGACCTGAGACTCGAACCCACGACCTTCGGGTTACAAGTCCGACTCTCTATCCATTAGGCCATGACTGCCCCCGTGGATCACACTGGACCCTCACGCAAATGTATGTACAATTAAATAAAAGGATGAACACATCTGCTTGACTGAATTAAATGATCACTACCTGGGGATAAATTGTTAATAGATTGAATTGTTGAGGTACTCTAAAACGTCTAAGAAAAAACCCCATCTAAAACAGCAAGTTATAAAGAACTGAATTTTGAAGAAGACAGAAGTACATTCAAAATGGAGATCAAAAACTATTTGAACGTTTTGAAAGGTCCTGTAACTGGAGAGGAGGGAATGACCCATTTCTCTGAAAATATCATCATGACGTTGCTGTGAATCTACCTCTTTTCTCCCCCTTTTCAAAGCCCCTCAAACCCCCATACCCCTCACCCACCCTGGCTCTCTTTTTCTCTCCTCCCCCTGTCCCCGTTTTGAGTGTCACTCAACACACACCCACACACTGAAGAAATATATGGCAACTTATGAATGCATCAGACAGAAATAGTATATGAATTCTGCAGAACTCATCAATTCAATGTGATCTAACTTGACACAAACACATAATAAATAACAGAAGGACAGAGAGAAAAGAGACAACAGACTCACCTCTAACTTTTTCAGGGAAAGTTTCCTTTTAGTTTACACTTTCCTTTTCTGAAGTAACAGATCACCTCTTTTCTGCTGGCTTTTCCACTTTTAAGATCACCATATGGTTATGGTGTGTTCTGGACACACTCTTTCTTCTCTTCTCTGTCTTTGACCCGCTGTCAGTGTTTAATGAGGTGGCTTCCTGTCACTTTCTTTCTCTCCTCTCCGCTCCTCTCCTCCCTCTCTCTAGATTCCCCTTCTTTCCGAAGCAGCTGTGGGCGACCAGACTTTTCGCTCTGTGGATCATACTACATGACAACACTCCTCCCTCTCCATCTCTCTCTCTCT
The DNA here is from genome assembly GCF_001515605.1 of Sinocyclocheilus anshuiensis. NCBI lineage: Eukaryota > Metazoa > Chordata > Actinopteri > Cypriniformes > Cyprinidae > Sinocyclocheilus > Sinocyclocheilus anshuiensis. The sequence goes on from NW_015555766.1 coordinate 71,100, forward strand.
TTCTCCCTCTCCCTCTGATTTAAGCACAGAGTTGCTCCTCACAGTAAAGTGGTAGGCTAATGAAGTGAGTTCAGTCCAGACAATTAGTTTATATAGTTGAATATTGTTCATTCATACCGTGTTATCTAATGTGGTTAACTAATGTTTACAAATTAAACCTTATTGTAAAGTGTTACAGATTTCATCTTCTGTGAATTTTTGTCTTTTGTAACAACTACATTTATTACATTTATTTCTGTCACAATTTACCTACCTCATAAGTGCTTACTCTCACAGTTCCCATGGTCTCAGGAGGTCCACGCAACAGCTGCCTGGCGCTGGCACATCCAGTGGTTCTTAGGGAGGGGAGATGAGAGAAGACCCTCAGATTGTGTGAGAACAAAGGTCTGTGACTCAGTATTACAAATATAGCAGCTGTTGTACACACTGACAAGAGCCCATCCCAATTATCTCTGCATGGTTCAATTATATTTTTATAATCTCAGCATTAGTAATAGCATTTTGAGAATTAAAATAATGAACCCTCTCTGTTCTATCTCTGTGCTATTCTTAAAAGCCAATGTGTATCAGGGGTCAAACATCCCACCCTCGCCCCTCTCCACAGAATCACATAATAATAACCTATTTATCTATTTACAATATTTTACATATTTACTGTATTACATTAGCTGCTAGAAAACAATACAAAAAATAAATATAGAATAAAGTAAAAAGTCAAATAAAGTATAGAAATATCTCAAAAGCCTGTATAGTATCTGTTGATCCAGTGATATGATTCTTGCTTTTAAAGGTCCAAAACCTGTCCGAGTATACAACCAAATACAGCTTTAAAAATATACAACTTTTGATGAGCCAATAAAAATTGTTTAATCTCAAACTTGTAATATAAAGTATACTATTCCAACTTCAGCGGGTACAATTTAGGGGAAAAAACGTGAATTCAATTAATAATGATAATAAAAAAAAAAACTCTAACAACAAAAATAAATATCACTTTTAAACGGCATCTTGTCTGATTGAATTTTGTAAAGGCGCTATTAACGGACGCCTACAGGCAGGTCCTACTGAGGATATAAAACCGCCACACTGGGGGTGGAAGAGCCCTCACTCTGCCGTGGTAGAAACTGGTGCAGCGTGTGTGGGTAAGTGCTTTCCCCCTCTCTTCCTTCATTGTTAAACGTATTTATTGTTTTATCAGGGATTTATGTCGTAGTAGTCATTAACATAAGACTATTGTAGGTTAATGCGTTTTATTTGGTTAAGTTTCTAGTCGGCGTTACCGTCACCACGTGGCGCGCGTAGATGTACCCACAGTTATTTGCCTCTAAAATTAGAGAAGCAACATCTATTTTAACTGAAGGCGCTGCTCATCTCAGCCGCTCGCTGAACAGCAGACGCAGAGAGAGAGCTGTGTGCACGCTGACCTCGCGACGGTGCGTCAGTACCAGCGATCACAGACTCGCTAAGGTTTGTCCAAGAAGTCGCTAGATTTGTCGGTAGTCGCTTTTTTGGAAAAGTCGCCAGGGGGTCTGAAAAGTAGCTAAATCTAGCGACAAAGTCGCTAAATTGGCAACACCGCTTATCTGTGGACATCTGCTTTTTCTTTTGCAGAAGACCGAGTGTAAAGTCTACAGGTCTTGTCACTGCTGCTTTCAGGTGAGATACAGCCTAACGTTAATCGCTTTATAATCTATGGTTTGTAAAATGCTTCTGTGATGTGGTAGCACTGGGCTCTGAACTCATGTGAAGACTTAGTGCAGTTTTGCTCCTGACATGGCAGAATCTGAGAAGCGCTGTTGAAGTGGAATCAAAAAAGCTATTAAATGTGACCTGCGTTGTAACCTTTTTTCTTCTTTCAGAGTGGAATCTGGTGACGTGAGCGTGGCCTGTGGACGAGCTTCTGCCTTCCTGCAAATGCTGTTTAATGTTTAAGAGATTCATGACAAAACAAATGCTGGTAGCTCGTGTAAATGTATAGCTTTAACCCTGTTTTTTCTAATAGATTGACTACCATTGGCATTAAATGAGATTTTGAAACCCATGAAGCTTGCTGTTGGTTTCAGATTACTTGATTTGGAAAATGCTGTTCCTGTTCCCACAAGTCATTGAAAATGGTCAAAGCTAATAGTTTGTTGTACGTTTAACGTTGTGCTTAATCAAAAATGTGTAATTGGCTAAACAAAAAAGTAAAGTGAGAACCCTGTTAAACTTTTAAGTTTATATATAATTTTTTTATTTTTTTTTTAAATGGCTGGTTTTAATCAGACAATCATGTTGAAGGTCCTGCCCTGGAAGGGGCCACCTTCCTGCAGAGTTTAACTCCAACCCTAAACTACTAGCTAATCCAGTTCAGCAGGGTTATTTGAATGAGGGGTTTTCAAACTCGGGGTTCCCACACTTCTTGAAAGTACTTGAATTTCAGACATGGATTCAAGGCCTGGAAAGTAATTGGAAAACAAACAGGTCCCTGAAAGTGCTTGAATTAAATTTGAAATTGTTTATGGCGCTATTTAAAAAAAATTGTCCTATGTTCTGTCAAAGACCGAACAAGCGGCACTAATGATTGGGGGTGGAGATGGGGGAGGGCGAAAAAAAAAAAACGTTGACGCCCAGCCTAGAGCCCCGAGCGGGACAGTTTTCTTAAGCCCACTCCCCCTGAATTTCTGACCATTACCGCCCGCTCCCGCAACGTGTGTCACGCTCCCGCAAACGTTCTTATTGTATATATTGCATCAACGAAAATAGTTCCAAATATAGTTAACAGCTGAGCCGCTACGCATTTCTAAAAGCAAACAGTCGAGTTTCATTCATGAATGAAAGCGTGTTTTTGAACGAATCTAGTGAGTCAGTGATTCATAATTACCCATACATAAAGATTTCATTTCTGAATGAATCAGCTGTTCAAACGAATCAATTGAATGAATGATTCAGTGATAAAATCAGTGACTTACCGCCACCTGCTGGTGGTGCTGGTGGATTTAGTTTCATTTTTAGCGTATAATTTCAGTTATTTAAATCATTTAATTTCTGTATTCAAAATTTTGTATTTAAAACAATCTCCACATGAATGTATGAATTTAATTGCACCCATGCCAGCCTCAGTAAATGTCTGAAAATGTACCTACAAGCCACTTTTGTGTTCTTCTGTGCCACCTCTGTAGTACAAATTAATTTATTAATACTAATTTCATATGATTGGTAACTTATGTCTTATTCTGCTTATTATATTGTTTTAAATATAAATTTTAAAAGGCTTATAAACATTTTTAAATTTGACATGATTGGTAACTTATTTGTCTTATTCTACTTATTATATTGTTTTAAATAGAAATTTTAAAAAGCTTATAAACATACATTTTTAAATTTGACAGATGAAAATGATGCCATTACAAAGGTAAAAAGAAAATACTCCTGTAAGTCACTTTAAGGAGTCA
>NW_015555766.1:74729-90857 GCF_001515605.1 Sinocyclocheilus anshuiensis
TATTTTTGTATTTAATCATTTAGAAGTGATATATAATTGTCCATGAAGGCTAGAAATGAAAAACTCATTAAGGTGTGCAGAATTTTTTCCTTAAGGCAGAATTGTTTCCTCCTTATTAAGGCAGGTTTTTTTTACGGATGAAATGAGCCCCCAAAAAAAAAGATTCAAAAATGATTTTAAAATGATGAGAAATATTAAAAATGAATGCAATACAGAAATGTCAAAGTTAAGGCATGACCATTGGTCAGCAAAATGCTCACTGGGACAGCGGGGTCCATGTTATTACAACATTTAACCACTTTTTATTACTTTTTTTTTATTACTTTCAAATTTAAATCTTGTACAAGAACTATAGCAAAAATCAGTTTGATGCATATTTGATCAATATTTTAGAAATTTAATTTGAATATTACCAGTACTGACTTCAATGGATTTCATTCAATTCCTTGAACACGACTGCTCAAAACGGTCTAAATTTATGAAACCTACACATTCAAAACATTATTACTCTGAAATATTTAATGTAAATGTTAAGTGTAAGTGAAATGTTAAGTAATGTAAGGTCTTTCATGACACTACATATGCTGGGGTGTGAACTTGATAGGTGATTGATATAAATTGAAAATAAATTGATATAAAATAAATGGTGCTTGAAAAAGTCCTTGTTCATGAAAGAGTGGGAACCCTGCGTGTTGGGGGTCTGTGGAAAATTCTGCAGACAAATCTTTTAGAAAGTGTCTTGGAAACAAATCTGTCACAATCAAATCTAAGTGTCCATTCATCACATAAACAACAAAATACATAGCTGCCTTAATTTGATCTCCCCTCACATTGTCATAATTTTGGGGTTTTTCCATTTTTCAGAACTACAGGTACACGGGTTAGAGCAGGGGTGCCCAAACTCGGTCCTGGAGGGCCGGTGTCCTGCAGAGTTTAGCTCCAACTTGCCTCAACACACCTGCCTTCAAGTTTCTAGTATGTCTAGTAAGAGCTTGATTAGCTGGTTCAGGTGTGTTTAATTGGGGTTGGAGCTAAACTCTTCAGGACACCGGCCCTCCAGGACAGAGTTTGGGCACCCCTGGGTTAGAGCTTAACTCTGCTGAATTGTGGCCCTCAAGAAAGCAGGCTTAGAACACTCTATAACAAGTGAATGAATCGCTTTATTTTGTGTAGTGCTTTTCATAATGCAATATTGCTTCATTGTATGTAGAAAAACTTTTGCAGGAAAACCACTCGTGAGCACATTAGGTAACTAACAATGAATAATCCCAATATGTCTAGATGAGGAAAGCAGGAGGAACAAGATTGAGCAGCAGGAGAAGCCCATTCTCCTGGCAGTCTCAAGCTTGTAAAGGGAAATATGTGAACTTGCTGCCATTCAGAAGCTGCATAAAACATGTCTTAAGACAAAATGACAATTATTTGGCTCTCAAGGTAGTGTATTGCTGCCTTAAGCATCTATGAATGTTTGCATCTTTTGTAATCGTCTTGTACGAGTCCCTTAATTGTTGTAGTGTGAAGAGCTGAATCCGAATCATTTCACATTCCTGTTGGAAATGTGCAGAAAAATCTCTGGCAAAGCCAGAGAATGTGCAGGACCTGGAGGATTTGTAGCTTCACTACTCAGGACAAAGCTGGCACAGCTATCACAAAAAAAATCATTCAGAAATCTACACGCCATATTAAGAACCGGCTGTTTTGTGTAAAATTAGCTGTTATTTTGGCTTATGCATTATGTATGCAAACACGTGTTATGTCAAATAACCCCCTGTGAGTGGTGGTGTGATAGTAAACAAACCACAAGCCACTCAAAGTAATTCCTGCATCTTTTATTATAATTCTAATAACCTTTAGTCATTTCTTAAAACATTTGTATTTCATATGTGTATATGAATATATATAATTGCATACACATATATATATTCTGTAAATAACCTCTTATCTGCTCATAGTTAATTTTCTATTTAAAATAAAAATAAAAAAGATGCTTTCTGCACACCCTGTACAGCTACTGCATCAGTTGCCCCTGTGTGTGATCCATGAACTCATCCTATAGGTCACACTGCCCAGACCCTTTAATGGCCATGTGATCTTCAATGTGCATGTATCCTCAGCATATTTATGCATATCTCTGCAGCATGAAAGCATGTCTGAATACTGTTCCATTATTAGAAGCTGTAATATTGACAATCTAAGCTGCAGAGCTTGAGGACTGAACAAAGACTGAAATACTTCCTTTTCCCAACCAGAACCCCCCCCCCCCCCCCACCTAGTGGACAATATTGGAAAGTGAGAATATTTACCATTCATCAGGGTACAACACCAGCTGCTATTGAAGCAAACTGGTTTGATGAATTTGACTGTGGAAAGATGAGACAACAGGAAACACAGGATGTGTAGAAAGCATGATTTGATTACACGTTAAACTCATGTTAAACATTTTGGAAGACAGAGATGCTTTAAAACTTGGAATCCTTTTTTTCCATCTCAGAATGATAATTTCTTTCATTGTCCTTACTGTTATCAACATCACTATACTTACCAGTCTTAAACATCAAAAATACAATAAGTTCTTCATTCTCCATGTTGTCTCCTCTTTTAAAATGGAGGCTTGATATCGTTGATAGGTTCGTTGAAGTCATTGTCACCTCTATATTTTGAGAGTCTGTGGTAAAAATTTTGATACATTTTCAGTATATATATATATATACTTTTCTTTTTACAATATTGTATCATCTTCCTTTAAAATATTTTTTTTGCGTTATAACATTATGTTCATCTTGTATCCATACATAGATATTTCACTGTGTCCCATTATGTGTTATATAAATAAAAGAGATGAGTGTATCGTCATCAACAGGTGTTGTTGTACGTTTGTGTATGTTGCTATCAGTAGGCTGAGAATGTACTGAGTGCATGTGTGTAAGTGGTAGAGTGCTTCTGAGTCTGTTATGTTGGTCTGGGCACTTATTTTTGCTACGGATTTGTAATACAGTGACCAGTCTGTGTATATATATATATATATATATATATATATGTATGTATGTATATTATTTCATTATAAGACATGAGAAGGTAAAGAAGTTCTAGTGAAATACAAGATAAGCACAAGCCCCAATCTGGCTTCTGCAAAATAGAATCCCTCCATTGGTGAGGTAAATCACATAACAAATCACTGTCATGCCTCTAGTGATAACCTTTCACATTATCAAGTATGCGCACACACACACTCACACACAAACAACAGGAACCCAAGCATAAACACAGTCTTACCAAATAACTGACCTCTATTTTAAGGGCTTCCCTAGTCATGCCAGACAGGAGGTTTGTCATTACTTGCCCTCCCTGCATTGGTCTCCATTGAACCTACTCTAAAAATTAGACAATTAGTAAATATTTGCCGGTAATACAGACTCAGCTCAAAATCTGAGAAAAAGAAAAAGATAGCAAAGGAGGTTTCAGTATCTCTCTTTCTCCCTATCTCTTCCTAAAGAACTACAGAAAAACGGGAAAGCTAAAGAGCATTTTGATTGTTTTACTTAAATTATTTGGCTCAGGTATGTAGTATGTTACCTTCTCTTGTTGATCTTGGGTATTCTGGTAGAGTTAGATTCCACTATTTGATTCATTTATTTCCATTTTGATTACCTTGTGAGTGCCTGCAAGCTCAAACTAAGTGTGTTCTGTTTAAATGTTGATATGTACGGATGTGAATGTTCATGTTCATGTTTTCGTTGACTGAAACACACGTAAGCGCAGGCATGTTCACAGTTCGACAGGCCTTCAATGCTCTCTGTTTCTCCTGTATCTCTCCATCTGCGAGTCGGCAGTTTGATGTTGAAATCATCTCTTCCTGCATTTTTCTTAATTCAGGGAATAATCTCTGATGGCAGCAGTTGTCACCTCATCTTTCTTGTCCTCTCAACTCCGGTTGGCCTCATCTCTCCTTCTGTCTGTCCGTTCATCTCGGGAGGAGAGGGCAGAAATGGGGAAAGTGCTAGAAGACAGCCTGACGATAGGGGGGAAGGTGGAAAGTATAAGGAAATATTTTTTCTCTTGTTTGCCCGCATCCCCCTTTCTGTTCTCCTTTTCTTGTCCCATGCCATCCTGGACCTCATGCAGCGGTCCACTCCAAATGTTCCCAGAAGTTAGCGATCAATAGTATATCAATGTTTTACCTCATCTATACTAGCTTTTTTTGTTCATGCATTACCCCTTTCTCACCCTAATCCCTCTCCATCGCTGTCCTCCCTTGCGTCTCTCTGCCTCCCCTTCTATCTCTCCCCTCACCTGTCCATCACTCTCCTGAGCGCTCTCTCAATGTTCATGCGATGTCCAACCCTGGTTACACCCAAGTCCAGGTAGTCGTCCTTGGTTAGAGAGGGCAGGTGCGTGCCATCAATCTCGTTGTCTAGGAAACGCTCCCTGTGCTCACCCAGGTTCAGGTAGCCCAGCCAATCTGCAACATCGTACTTGGTCCAGTATAGGAGTGGTTTGGAGGCGAAGGGTTTGGTGGGTGAAGGAGGAGGGAGGTGTGGATAACTCAGGCAAGTGGGGGGAGGAATGGGGTGAAGTGGTGGGGATGATGTCCTTGACAAGAAGTGGGTTGGGGACAAGGAGCGAGAGACCACCAGAGAGGAATTTGGAGGAGGTGGAGCCCCGGAGGGGGCAAAGAGAGGGGGAGAGGGGGAGAAGTAGGGGTCCCCAAGAGGATTGGCAGGTGAGGGTGGAGTAATAGAAAAAGAGAATGATAGAGCGGTATAGTGCAGCAGTTACCTGTGTCTGATGAGGGACAGACAGACGTACATGGACAGTGCAATAAAAAGCAGAAATCACAAAAGAGAGGAACAGTTTAAACAGACACAGTTACACAATACACACACAGAGTTCATTGGTGTTTGAGACACTGATAATAAAATGGCAGTTACAAAACTATTTTCACACACTAAAATCTGAATATCACAGGAGTTCTTTAACTGAATGGCTCATAATTTGATTATGACTCATGGCATACCAAATCACACAATGCTCGTGCAGCTTAGAGATTCTCATGCCACATGCCTCCTTTCAAGGCCACCATGCAGACATTAACACACAGTCATGCACATATACCTATACTGATAACACACAAATACCTATGTCTGCTCAGTGATCTTTGAGCTCCCCAGTTCTCTGCTCCTTTGCTCCTCTGGTGTAATTTGGTGCTTAGTTCATTGATGATGCTTGCCTTCATACCGGACATGGGAGGATGTAGTTTACGTGCCTCCACATATGTCCCCCCAGTCTGGACCCCTCCCTCCCCTATGGACTGCGCTGCTCCGGCCGACCCATCACCCCACAGCGGTTTTATCTCTGGAGTGCGGGGCCGGTCAAAGTACATTACAGAGGAGCGAGCAATCCCTGGCCCTTCCCTCATTCCATAGCCATCACGGGCATTGATATCCTCCTCCTCTCCCTCTTCTGCCTCATCCTCCTCCTCTTCCTCCTCCCTACGATGGTGGTATGCAGGGGGTGCCGTGCTGGTTTGGTGTCGAAGATCTCCAGCCCGGCTCCCTTCTCTGTACCTCTGTGTTTTTGGGTAGGTGGATGCAGTGCTTGCGGCTTTGGCATTATGCATTTCAAAAGTCTGTCCATCAAGATAGCTCATGTAAGACTCTAGAAATTCTGTCCCACTTGCTCTGTCGGCCTCTGTTGCCCTACCTCTCTCTCCAACGCCACCTATGCTACTCATCCCTGCTCTCTCCAACCTTTCTCTGACCCCACTACCACTGAGTGCAAGGATGTTGTCTAAGTGATGGTCGCTGCTGCTTCGGCTGTCCAGCTCCTCAATCCCAGAATCCACCACTGTCTCCTGGGACTCACCACTCATAGCTGCAGCAGCACTTGGTGGTGGATGATGCTCTGCACTGGGCCGCCTGCTACCCCCTGTAGCTACTGTGGAGACGGTTGCTAAGCGTGTATGTGGTGTGACAACAGCAGCAGCAGCAGTAGTAGAAGAGATTACAGTTGTAGAAGCAGTTTTGGAACAGCTTGCGGTCACAGTTGAGGCGCCTCTGAGAGATACAGAAGTTGCTGGGGTGGATGTTGCTGCTAGAGGGCCCCGGTAGGCAGGTGGAGCTGGAATAGAGAGAGGAGGTGGTGTGGGAGAAGAGGAGCGTCCGGCTGAATTTGTATTGTTATATAAGTGCTGTGACTGAGATAGGCCAAACGGTCTATGGTAGGAGGTGGGTGGTGGCGGAGGTGATACAGAAGGAGGTGGAGGTGGCCCAGAGGGCTGCAAGGTGGAGGGGGAGGGAGGCAGTAGTGGGTTGGGGGAAGATGAAGAGGGAGACGGGGCTGACTGGGTGAGGTTGGCAACCTCACTGTCATAGGAAGTAAGGCTGGAAGTTGTGGAATCACCTGCCTGCGGTGAGGGCAGGGGTGTGTGAGGTGGGAACCCAGTCATAAAGGAGTCTTTTGGAGGGGGAGGAGGTGGTGGGGGAGGTGGTGGTGTAGGATGAAGCTGCTGGCGCGCTGTCACATTGTGAGACAACACTGCAGAATAACCCAAACCACGATCAAAACTATTGGCAAACTCCAGAGGTGGAGGGAGTGGATCAGCAAACACAAACTCATCATCTGCATCTATTGAGGGAGCTGGGGGAGGGAGAACCATCAGACTTGTGCCACTTTCACCTTCACCTGCTGAAGGACGTGTAGGGGCTGTTGTTGGAGGTGGAGAAGGTGGGGTCAAGGAAAGGATATATGCCCCAGCCTCACTCTCCATCCTCAAGAATGAGGGGCGTCGAGGCTGCTGGGTCATTGGTTGTGTGGACTGCTGCTGTAACTGGGCTCTCCACCCCCTGCTTCCTCACTCCAGCTGCTTCCTGCTCCACGCAGGATCCTGGGAGATGGAGGCCGAGTGGATGTGGTGGTGGCAGCTAGCGATGAGGATGTAACTAGGTACGAGGAGGAGCTTGAGGACTGAGCAGCAGAGGAGGTTGCCGAGGAAGACGAGGCCATTGAGTAGGAGATGTGCGACGTTGGTTGTGCAGTGGATGAGGGAAAGGCCCCAATGCTGGACAACTGACGGCTAAAATGATGTTCAGTGGTCCTCTCCCTACGAATGCGACCATCATCTTTCAAGGCACGTTCCCGTGCAGCCAATGCCAAGCCTAGTGGGGATGAAGGATCCAGAACTTTCCCCGTTAATGGGTGAATGAAAGTTGTGGTGGAGGCTTGCTGCTGCTGCTGCTGTTGTCGGCCTCCCGCCCCATAGAAGTCAGCAGGTACAGACTTAGGCTGGTAATCCCCAGGAGGAGCAGGTGAGGAGTACTCAGGCAGGCCAAAGGCAGGAGGCATACTGCGTGTGTGGTGGATAAAAGTATCACCTGAGAACATGCCTTCATCTATAGATTTGGATGGTCGCAGGCGTGGTGAAGGCTGGGAACTCAGCTGCTGTTGGGAAGTCTGGGTCCGTCCTCCCACTTCTCCTGCTCCACCCAACTCTTCCTCAGCAGAAAGAAAAAAGGAGGCACTCTTCCGTCGTGCTTCATGGAATCGTTCTCGATCCCTGCGAGCTGCCCCTACTATGGCAGCACCAAACTGGCTGGTAAAGTCCAAACTCTCTTGAGTACGAAGTGATGGCAGTGATGGGGGTGGTGGAGCAGGTCTAGATGGAGGGGCTGGCGGTGGAACGGTGGGTGCAGGTGGGGGAACAACAGGTTGGGGTTTAGAACTGTCACTCCTACTGCGTCCACTGCTGCTGGTGGAAGGAGCTTTAACAATGATGGTTGGGATAGGAATAGAGCTCTTCTCCACTGACCCCTTCCCTTCCAGTGTGCCCTGGCCCTGACGCAAATCCTCTATCTTTGACTGCTTCACCAAGGGCCCCTTCCCTCTCCGGGCACCACCTTTCAGCACACCACCTGCCCCTGCTCCTGCCCCTATCACACTGTGGTCCATCCTGGAAGGTTGGCTCTGAGTAGTCTGCTGCTGTTGGGGAATAACAGTAGCGACACTAGTGGGTGGGACTGCATTGCTGTAGCCCCTTCTCAATGCTGCAGCCTTGGCTCCTGGTGCTCCTCCAGCCCCTGCAAGGTCCCCTGTGTACCCAATCACCTTCCTGGAGGCAGTCCTGCTTGGCACAGAGGGGTGGGCTTGAGCATGGGAGTAAGGGAGGTCCCCGGTTCCGGACCCTGCAGGTGGTCCAGGGGACCTGTCTCTGGGTCCATGAGTGACATGCACTGACTGCGAGTAGAGCTGAAAATGTGCAGAAGAGGAAGTGGATTGGGACACAGAAACAGACGGCTGCTGAGATGTCTTGCCCCTAAAGCCAAGAGGGGGAGCTGAGGAGAAAGGGGGCTCAGGGGGAGCTGTAGTAGGGGGAGGAGGGATGTCATCTGGGCCAGGTACTGAAAGACTGCGGGCAAACTTCATGGCTGGAGGATGAAGGAACTGCTTCTCTTCCTCTGGAACCCCTGCAGAAAAAGAAAACCAAAAAGAGAGAGATGAAATACATTTTCAAGGAAATAAATGAAGGAGGTATGAATAGAAAAGAGTGTTACAAAACAACAAAGACAAAAGAAAAATATGTTTGAGAGAGAAAGAGAATGTGCATCAGCTGTATGTGAGAAAAGAGAAAGAGATGAAAAGATATCTTTATTTCCTAAAAATGAGCAGAGGGCAATAAAATGGGATATAGAAATGAGACCATCTTGTAGTATGTCGGTCTGTCTGCTTGTCTGTTTTTATCTCCTAGCAGTAACATGTACAAGCCATTCACCTCTCTACTTCAGCAATGCTGTTTTGTGTCAGTGCAGACCACTTTTAGTTACAGTGTGTTATACAAGGACAAATGTAATACATACATAAAGTCATCCTGATAACAGAAGAAGTGACACAAATACACATTAGCTACATCTCATGGCATGCAAAATAAACAAATGCTGTTGTTTTTTTAATGTAAATAAAGTTAACCAATTGTGCAACCCAAGAAAGTGAACATTTTAATATTGAACATTTAAGCACATGTTGACATTGCCAGTTTACATATTTAAGGCATGGAACAGAAAACATTTCTAATCATACAGATAGTGTGCTAATAATCTTGGGGGTTATAAATGGGCTGTACATTTTATAGTCCAACCAAGAATGAACACTGATGCTGAGCACCAGAAGAAATAAATCTCATTCACATTTGTTACGGCAATTGGTCTCTCCAGTAATCCAGTCAAACCCCTGACAAGATTCTTATGGACTGTTTCAACAAACTGAAATGTACGGTCTCTATTCGAGAGCAATAAAAAATTACAGATGATAAGCATTAAAGCAAATCCACAGCTGCACTCTTTTGAGTGCACTAAATGCACGTGCCATAGACGTACAGCAGTATGGTTAGACAGACAGGTGGACAGACAGACAGATGGACTAACAGACAGCCTCACCGATGGACTTCTGTCGCAGCATACCGTGCGGGGGGCCATGGCCAGACATAAATTGACCACGGTCGTATCCTAACCCTGCCCCAGATGATGTCATCCCCATTCCTGCTTGGTCAAAACTTGGCTGCCAAAGTACATGGAGAGAAAGAACATTATAAACATTATGCACCAATTTTTAAAAGAATTCAATTTTGCTAAACAATTTCTGCAAAAAATATAGCTCAGTAAATCCAGAGCACCATCTAATAAATCTCATTTCATAATCATCAGTTTTCTTAGTGATCTTTAATAACTGCTTCAATGGTCTCATACACAAACACACCTCATTATAAAAGCCTCTGCCCCGTTCTCTTTTTATCCCCTGAACCCGGGGCCCTGGGGCCTCATTGGTACTGATAGTCTGCTGTGCTGCTGCTAAAATCTCATCCAGTTTATCTGACATCGAATAAAAGAGAGAGAAGGAAATAAATAAATTATAATTTATAATAAATAATAATTTACTAACTATTTATTCTCAGCTTGAATTGATTTAAAGGAGATGTTTACCCAACAAATAATAACTCTGTCATCATTGCTCACCCATGTGTCTTTGAAACCCATTCTTTCTTCCATGGAACAAAAAGGGATTTATTTATAGCAGAATAACAAAGCTGCTCTTTTCCATACAATGAAAGTAAATGCCTGTCAAGCATGATTTTCAATGAATAATAAAATACATTTCAGCCTATACTAGGGGTGACCCCGAATAGGCGAAGATTCGATGCTTCGATAGGAGGAGACTGATTCGACTACCAATCTCACAGTCGAATATTCACGGGGTATTATGATCATGCCATTTTGGCTATATGGGGGTGCCCAAATGTCTGATTTCACATAGAACTACTGGTTTTCTCCCAATAAGTTAATATACAGCCTATTAAAATAATGCTGTAAATAAGAATCTGAAAAGAAAGAAGCTTCAAATAAATATTTTAACCTGCGTGAATAAATCCAACCACCCCTATAGATTTAAGTTTCACTTTCCATAATCCGTGACCGACAGAGGAGCATCTTGGCGGCAGGGATTTAAAACTTTAACAAGACTCAAATTGACACAGGCAAAGTGAAAGACTTGATTTTTTCGATCAGGTAGGGTACAAGTGATTTCAAAACATTTCAGCCGGTTTATATATATCGTGTATATATTATTTATCTCGTATAAGATGCATTTTGTTGAGTTGCGCTGCAGTAAAGCGCTTCATTATAGTACTACGGTGATTATCTCTTCAGAGCGCAGCGCGAGCAGGACAAACAACAATGCAGAATATTAATAACTATGACTGGGACTGTCATATACATAACAATTATAATGAGAACACTATTATAATAAAACGCTGTGAATTTTTAGAGTTTAGTTGCTTTGTTTCTGCACGTTGTTGCGTGATGAACGCGTCCACAAAAGGAGTTAATTCAGAGCCGCGCAGACACGTTCATGTGCATTCGGGGCATTTTGTGCAGATAGTCTATAAGTCTTAATATTAACGTTATGTTGTATAAATAATTAAGCATATTCTATATGAGATAAATGATGAGTTAAACCCCATCGATTAAAAACCTGCTTTCAAATGCTTTATTCTGGTCATCTTCAGTACTCACAGCTCAAAACAGAAATGCAGAACATTAATAACTACTGTCATATTACATAACGTTATAATGAGAGCACTATTCTAAAAAAATGTTGTGAATTCTTAGGGTTTCGCTGACGTTTAATGTTAACTACCTTTTAATCAAAACATAAAACATTATTTACCCCGTTTGTATCTGCGAGGCGTCCGTTACACATTTTCCCTGTGTGTTAACGTAATAACGACTGTCAAATGTCTGACTTGACTCTTGGTAATGTATTTTGCCCCGCCCCCAAAACATATGATTCGACTATCAGTCGAACATCGGCAAGATTAGAAAATTTCGATTCGACTATGAAAATCCTTAGTCGGGGACACCCCTAGCCTATACTATACCTTACACAAAACTACCATATGGCTTCAAATGACTTGGAATGTGGTCCATAAGACTTGGAGTAGGACTATTTTTATGATGCTTTTTTTGTTTTTGTTGTTGTTGTTGTTTTTTTTTCTCCACCCATTTTCACTGTATGAAATAGAGTGGCTCAGACATTCTGCTAAATATCTCTTTGGTGCTCAGTCATACAATGACATAACAGTGAATAACTGATGACAAAATATTAATTTTTGGGTGAACTATCCATTGATTTCTTAACTTTATGCATGACTAGATGACAGTCCCTCTGTATAAAACCAATGACTCTCTTACTCAAAGCCATCTGATAAACTGTCCTCTTCTTCTCTGTAGCTTGTGAAGACTCGAACTCTGTAACAGATGGACAGGTTTAATCCCATAAGAAATATTTGCAGACCCATTAGGTCAAGTGTCTCATACAAGACAGAAAGAGTAGACAAAGTGCTTTACCTGATTTTTTTTTCCATGGGGCAGAGGCTGTGATCAAGCAAACAGAGAATCAATGTAAGGTGGAACACCATCAGCCTGTAGTAATACTGTATGAGCTGTTAATGCTGTAATCACATTTCCATCAACTAACAAGTAGCAAGAGATTAAACACTTTTTTATTTAGGTCAAGGACTTAGAACAAACAAACAAACAAACAAACAGAAAAAAAACACTCATTTCCAGGATGTACACAAAATGCACTCACAATCCTATTCACACGCAACCTTAGCAAAACACTTAAAGTGAAACTGAAGTGTCTCTTACCTCTGTCCACTGTGTTTGAAATGCAAGGACAGACAAAGATTAGGGAGGTTATAAGACAGGTTAGTTAGGGTTTCAATCATTCAACTACAAAACAACCTGTGCGACAAAAGTCTGCAGGAAAGGTTCATAAAATTGAAAAAAAGTGAGTGTGTAGGGATTGTGTATGTTTGTGTAGGTGTTTCTGTATGCATATTAAGCTGTGGGATTCTAGGGGAATTAGAGAAGAGAATCTGCTTGCCTGTTAAAAGTAATCATCTGCCCTTTTGTATTCCAAGAGTTTAGGCTTGCCGTGATAGACGGTGCTGACGGTGAAATCGGTGTTAAGCCGCAACACCGGTTACGTCACATGCCCACCGGCACCGACCCCCCCACCGTCGTTTTGATTTTTTATAGTAATAAAAATAATTTAGTTCAGTAAAAGAACAGACACTACAATTAAAAAACTGAATGAAACGTGAAAGTAAAATGCGCACAGCGCTTTTAAGCTATTTAAAAGCGAAGGAAAGCGAGGAAAAGAGGGAAAATTCAAACGAACAATTGCTTTACGCCAAATTGCCACTATTTGAAATTGAAAGTAAATTGTGCAGGCCGCTTTTACAAGCTATTTAAAAGCAAAGGAAAGCAGGAAAAGAGGGAACGCCCCCGCCCCCACGGTGATACCGGTATTACCGGTGTTGTCACACGTCGATTAACCGGTGGGAAAATTTCCTCACCGTCACAACCCTACTAGAGTTCTTTCTGTCTATCTTTTTACATTTACGTGCTGCTGCCTGTTTTATAAGGTACCAGTGCAGCAAGACATTCATGCTAGAGAAACCTCGGCTATCTTTAGAGCATGGCAGCCAGTGAGGTGGGACACTGCACCAGGTGGAGAGGCGAGTACATCTGAAAAGGTGAGAGTTCTTCACTCACATAACATAATACATTAATGCACACATTAAACACCTGAGACACCTTCAGTACACTGAGAAGATACAACAGTAACGCATTAAAAGTACTGATCAAATTATCATAATGGAGTATTAGCTTAATCAGCATTAAATGTAACAGCAGACATGCATTACTCTTGTGGCCTATAGTCTCCAGACTTCTGGCATTAAAGTCTGTTCTACACAGTAGTTTATCCTGGACAAAAAAACACCCACTTTGACAGGAAGGCACCACTTGGCCAACATGTAAAAAAAACAATCCCACTTTGCCTTTTATACAGTAGAAAAGAATCACCCCTCTTTAAAATAATCACATTATTTTATGTTACTTTGCAGCCTGAAATGGAGACAGACACAGTTTTTGTTTTATCCAGCTGTATTTACTCAGTCCAACTTATAACATCCAAGTGAAAGATATAACACCAACATGTCAGAAAAAAATAAAAAAATAAATAAAAAACAGAATCACTGAGGATCACCCCCTCCTAAAAATGACTTGTAAACTCAATCAGGTGTAGCTAATCACCTTCTCAGTAGCTATGTTTCCATCCACCTATTTTTATGCGCATTTTGGATTATCGCATAAAAAAACATTGGATGGAAACGCCAAGATGCGCATAAATTCTAAAAATGTGCATAAACTACGATGGAAACACATTTACCGAATAAATTCCACCATGCGCATTGAAAAAGCCATGTGACTTTGCGTTATGAGACGGGATAAATTGACTAACCAGCGGACCGATCTCTTTCACAGCATCTATATGTTGTTTTGGTCATTCTGAAATGCCTGAGGAAAGTCTGTCATCAAAGTATTTCTGTATAATTACTGTCTTACATGACTGCATTCCCAAACAGCAGGCATCCACCTCTAAAAGCAATGACCGCATTTTTTGTTACGTCTGCTCTCTCTGAAGCGCAAGTAATTTATTTTATATGAAAATGATTATATTCAGTGGCTTCTCCTAGTTTTCTTACAGATATTTAGTGCCAGTTTATCAGGAAGTGACGATTTTGTTCTCTTTATCTCGTTGGATGGAAACGGTACTTTATTCGCAAATGTTTTGCGCGATATTCCAGTTTTGCACATAAGTTAAATTTGCATCTTTGGATGGAAACATGGCTAATGGCACACAAAGCCATTTGACTTTCAACTGTGATCAGCTGTGGTCATTTTGATTGGCTCAGCATGAAAAGAGCTTTCCTGGAGCATTTCCTTGGTAGTGCAACTGAAGCAAACAATTAACAACTGACTATACTGTCAAAAGATCTCCAGGATAAAGTTGTGGACAGTCAGGAGATGGATACAAAAAAATTTCAAAGGCTTTATTAATGTCTAGAAGCACAGTGAAAGTCTATTATTAAGAAGTGGAAGGTATTTGGTACAACACAGACCCTCCCTGGATCAGGACGTCGCTCCAAACTGGATGAAAGAGCCAGGAGGAAACTGATCAGAGAGGCGAGCAAGAGGCCTAAAGCAAATCTGAAACAGCTGCAGGAATTCATGACAAAGGGCGGTCATTGTGTGCATGTGAAAAAAATATCACAAATTCTTCACAAATGTGGCTTGTATGGGAGGGTTGTAAGAAAAAGGCCACTTCTCAAGAAAGGCCACATGCAGTCACGACTTGAGCTTTGCCAAAACACACCTTGAAGATTCTGAGGCAGAAGAGACTAAAATGTAATTATTTGGCCTCAACACCAAACAATATGTCTGGTGGAAATCCAATACAGCTCACCATCCAAATAACAGAATTCAGATGTAATTATTTGGCCTCAACACCAAACAATATGTCTGGTGGAAATCAAATACAGCTCACCAACCAAATTGAACAGCATTCCTCCAGTAAAGCATGGAGGTGCTAATATCCTGTTCTGGGTGTTTCTCTGCAGCAGGGACTGGAGCACTTGTCAGGATAGAACGAAAAGTGGATGGGGCAAAATACCATCAAATTCTTGAGGAAAATCTGCTGCCCTCTGCCAGAAAGTTGTCAATGGGAAGGTTTTCCTTCCAACATGACAATGACCCAAAGCACAGCAAAACTGAGCACACAGTGGTTAAAGGAGGAAAAAGGTGAATGTCCTTTGCATGGCCTAGTCAGAGCCCAGACTTAAACACCACTGAAAATCTGTGGAATGACTTGAAGACTGCAGTCCACAAACAGTCACCATCAAATTTAACTAAACTTGAGCAGTTCTGCAAAGAATAGTGAACAAATATCACAAAGTCTAGATGTGCAGAGTTGGTAGAGACATATCCCATCAGACTAAAGGCTGTAATTAAAGCAAAAGGTGGTCCTTTTTCCAACTCAGTGATTCTGCTTTTTTATTTATTTATTTAAATTTTTTTCTGACATGTTGGTGTTATATCTTTCACTTGGATGTTATAAGTTGCACTGAGTAAATACAGCTGGATAAAACAAAAACCGTGTCTGTCTTCATTTCAGGCTGCAAAGCAACAAAATGTGATTATTTTAAAGGGGGGATGATTCTTTCCTATACCCACTGTATATTTAGGGGTGGGTAAATCTGATGATCCGATGACACGACAATAATAAACTGGTACGTAACAAAGTTGTAGTTCATTCAAATAATGGCATAACCAGGGGTGCACACAAGTTTTTCAGTCTGGTTCTCATGAGAGCACCTGGAGATTTGGTTTGGTGCTCAAACTGCACATAGTGTAACCCATTAAATATAATTATAAAAAATAAAATAATTAATAATAGTAATAATAGCATTATTGCACTTTATTTAGTCTATTTTTAAAATAAAGTAAAACAAAGTAATAAGTGTGATAATACTATTATATTTTAAAATAAAAAAGTAGTATTAAACAAAAATACAATTATTGTATAGTACACTTAAAAAAATAGGGTGGTAATATTTAAATTTTTTTATTTTTACTTTTTTATTTTTTATATGAATTCTCAACACTTTCAAACCTAAAGTCAGCAAGCTTTTATTTTGGCGGTTGTCAGGAGCGTTTATGGGGGGGGGGGGGG
>NW_015555766.1:90979-91386 GCF_001515605.1 Sinocyclocheilus anshuiensis
ATTATTATTTATGCCCCGCCTTTCTGAAACGCGTCGATTTTTACAAAGCTCATCAGTCTGAAAAGCGAGGAGCGAGGTGATTGGCCGAATACCTCAAGTGTGTGACGGAAATGTTACGCCCCTCACATACTGTTGACGCCGTGTCCCGGCCGGAGCGACGAGACAAAAACATTAAAACCCATTACAAACGAGGCATTTGTTGCATCCAGTGGGTACTGTCTTTTTATGCGTTGCATTGAATCGCGCAGCGTAAACATAAAACCATGTCTGCATTTGTAATCGGAGAAATGACAAAAATGACATACTACTCTACACTGCTCAAAACTCGCGTTTGAATCGTCAGTGGCAAATTCTTTAAATATAATAAATATAAATACAGTCTGTGAGTCAGAACAGCCGGCATTGTA
>NW_015555766.1:92847-94912 GCF_001515605.1 Sinocyclocheilus anshuiensis
TGACTCTTAACTTTTATAAAGAATATCTCTTTGGATTTGAGACTTTAGTCTTTGCAACTTTACAGATCCAAGTGCTTGTACCACTCCAAAGAGAAAGGAAAAATTTAAATCGCATCATATGACTCCTTTAAGATAGTATGTCAGTTGAAAGTTGCTTTCAGTTAAGAGAGCTCAAACATGCATTTTAGTCTGGGACAAGGCTTAAACCTTGTCTGTGAAACTGGGCATTAATATATTGTTTGTATACTAAAATAAGCAGAAACATAGGCCTATACAGTATATTCTACATGCTCATCAAGTCAGCCCCTGAATAATTTAATTTTAAATAATTTTAAATATTCATTAATATTAATTTAGAATATAGACAAACCTAGATTACAGTAATTGTCTTGATTGGCATGATGTTTGATGTGCCCCATATTAAACCATTCCTTTTTTTTTGTTTTAAAATAATAATAATAACAGCACATTAATCAGTCACTTTAACACTTCTAAACACCTCAAAAATGACATAACGCAAATCCTTTTTTCTAAGGCTAATAAATATAGGTCTATGATGCAATCAGCTGCTGGGTCATTATTATTTATTATTATTTTTGACCCTCTAACTCTAGCACTTTCTATTCTATTTTAATTCTACTTTATCTATATTTATCTTCTTTTTTTATAAAAAAAACACTAGCTTTCTATTTTTTCTACTTGTTTTTCTTTGTGTGTGTGTGTGTGTATATATGTTTGTGTGTAATATATATATATATATATATATATATATATATATACACCTTGCTACGTGTACTGCGTTAGGCTAACCGAGACTTGTCAATTGCACTTATATATTGTTGCTCTTTTGTTAGTTTTGACTGCTTTTATTATCCTCATTTGTAAGTCGCTTTGGATAAAAGCTTCTGCTAAATGACTAAATGTAAATGTAAATATTTATTTGAACGAAATAACGATGTTTCTCTGTCTCTGTCATTTACTCTGATAAGACGTTTGAATGAGTGGATGGGAAACTGTCTTGTATTATTCCCGCATCACATTAAACTACATTTATGACAAAGAACTGAACAGATGCAGATATCATTACATTATTTATCTATCAATAAACGCACACACCTTGTCCTCTGAGGCTGGCGGCTAAACGCTCCGCCGAATCGCGCTCACGCTAAATAACACAGACTAAAAGACGGAGAGGAGCCCAAACTTGCATCAATTTTAAAAGCTTTAAAGGGGAATAATGCGATCACTAATTTGTGTAGAGCTAATCAGAATTTTTAGGGGGGCTGAGAAGAACTTTTAGGCTGAAGCCCCCCTAAAAAAGGGCCTAGCGACGCCCCTGGCGGTTGTGCTGCTGGTTTTAGCGCTGCAGAGTGAAGCGTGTCAGTGAATGAAATGTCACAGCTTCGCGTTTTGCTCTGAAACGGCAGCACATAGCCTTAGATTTATGCTTTCAGTTCAAATGGAAATCTGATACAGTATTACAATTAGTCGATCTAAAACGGTGATTGTGTATCAGCCATGTCGGTATGCAAATGATCGGTCTGAACATATTTACACAGTGCATTTTTTATTTTTGTCGTGCTTGCGCACATGCGCACCACTTATGTGCACCTCTGGGCATAATATTGTATACATCTAGAATCCAATAACTGATCTATTGGCCAATAAAACATGAATCTACACAACTGCAGGTACAGCTGCAGAAACTTTCTTAGATTCTTACATCTTTCTACAACTTTGCTATTCAACAACCATTTCAGAAATGTAGAATTGATAAAGAAATTAAACATACCTATGGCCAACTTTCTTTAATAAAAGCTAAATGGAAAATATAATTTTCATAATAAAAAAGATGATGCCTGTGTGCCATGGATAAAAGCATCTTACAGGCTCTGAATACATTTTATCAATAGGTAATAATTTGGCATCCTGTGATTGTTTGTGATCATTATATTTTATTGACATTACCTTTCAACAAATTTGAGTCAGTAACATTTTTAAAGGGGTCATATGATGCGATTTCAATTTTTCCTTTCTCTTTGGAGTGTTACAAGCTCTTGGTGCA
>NW_015555766.1:95308-100216 GCF_001515605.1 Sinocyclocheilus anshuiensis
ACATAAACACATTTCATTACACCAAATACACAAAATAATGTTCTTTTTAGCAGCATCATATGACCCCTTTAAAATGTTGTTGAAAGAGGTCTCTTTTGCTCACCAAGGCTGCATTTATTTGATCAGAAATACAGTAAAAACAGTAATATTGTGAAATATTTTTTAAGTTTAAAATAACTGTTTTCTATTTATATATATTTTAATATATAAATGTAATTTAGCAATGCGGTATTTTTAGCAGCAATTACTCCAGTGTCACATGATCATTCAGAAATCATTCTAATATGCTGCTTTGGTGCTCAATAAACATCTTTTATAATTACCAATGTTGAAAACAGTTGTGCTGCTTAATATTTTTGTGGGAAGTGGGACACATTTTTTCAAGATTCTTTGATAAATTGAAAACTCATACTTTACATTGTAACAATGTAAAGGTCTTTACGATCCATTTTGATGAATTTTGATTACATTTTAACCCCTGTGATATTACTGACCCCAAACTTTTGAAAAGTAGTAGGGCTGCTCTTGACTAAAGATTTTTCTGGTCGACCAGTAGTCGTTCATGTTAAGCGGTTAGTCGACTAATCGCACGTTTATATTAATAAACCATAAATCATAGTAATGAGCGTTTAATTGCCTATGTAGCGCACGATTAAGTTTTGGCACACAGCGCACCGGCAGAAGTAATGATTATGAATGTATCAGGAAAAAAAGCAAGGAGACTGCCTTAACATTTTAATAATTCGTTGATAAACCAGTGTTTGCTGTATTTTTGGCTGCAGTGATGAATTGACGATCTCCTCAGTGGATGCACCTATATTAAAGGGGTCATATGATGCGATTTCAAGTTTTCCTTTCTCTTTGGAGTGTTACAAGCTGTTCGTAAATAGATAAGATCCCTAAAGTTGCAAAGACTAAAGTTTCAAACCCAAAGAGATATTCTTTATAAAAGTCAAGACTCGTCCACGCCCTCCTAAAACGCCTCGTTTAAACATGCCCCCACATGTCTACGTCACTGTGTGGGAAGATTTGCATAACGCCGCCCAAATGTTCACGCAAAGAAAGAAGGCGTAACTTTGATTTTCGCTGTAGTATTGTTGCCGCCGCCGCCATGTTGTGAAGACGCTGTGTGTTTCGTTGCGAAAGGGAAAATACTTTCTTTGGCCTTCCAAAGGAGGACACGACTAGAAATCAGTGGTTAAGTTGTATTTACAACACTGTTCCAGAACACTTCAACCCAAATATTCAGATGTGTGCATCACATTTTATGGAGCACTGTTTCCTGGGAGAGTAGCGTACAATGCCGGCTATTCTGACTCACAGCCTTTAAGTACGTTTTCATATTTAAAGAATTTGCCACTGATGATTCAAACGCGAGTTTTGAGCAGTGTAGAGTAGCGCTTGTTGTTTGTCATTTCTCCGATCACAAATGCAGAGGAGAAACAATAATGTACAGTATATGGAAAATAATGTGCTTTTTTTTTTACCTTAAAACTGCATAAACATTTCATTACACCAAATACACAAAATAATGTTCTTTTTAGCAACATCATGTTGCATAATGTTTCATACAGATCACATAACCTGAGAATAGTTGTTTTGCATTTGAATTGGTTCATTTAAAAAAGCAGACATTTCGCTTTCTATAGATAGGCCTATATTTCTTATGCCTGAGGCAAGTATACACGGAGTTTCGTTTTATTTGACGCGCTCAAGTTCAAAGACCGTGATGAGACGACAGAACGCGCACCGTTTGCTTCATTATTTTACAAAATCACAAAGTCTTTTTGTTATTATGACTGCACACAAATAAAAGAAGAGTCTTTAAAGTTTACAAATATGTATAACTCCCATTTGTATGACCAAAAAATTTTAAGCGCAAGTGATCACACCGGCGCACGCTTCCTCATTCCACACAAACACTGAAAAGAAAAAATATTACAATGTCACTTGCAATCGCCACTTGCACCCTCAGATACCTGCGACATCACTTGCATCTTGCATTGTCCAGACTTCTTCCCTGACTGCCAAAAGCTTCTTTCTGTAAACTGACCCTAATGGGATGGTCATAGTTGGCGGGATCAAGAATATAATTGCCCTTAAAAGCCGAAAAGTGACAGGAGTCTGCTTGGACAGAGGATCCCTTGTTGAAATAAGCAAAAAGTCAGCACATGTCAGCTCTATAGACAGCAGTTTATTGCAGGCGTAGTTTACAAAAAGAATCCGAGAGGTTAAGCTCAACTCAAATTTGCTTGATAGTCTCACCCTAAAAACAAATATGTACAAACTTTTTTACTAACTTTTTTTTGCACTTCTCAAATGTCTTGACCAGTTGACCATTCTCAGGCTGTTTGATTTGTTTTGTTTCAGTCTCTATGAACAACACTCTTAGCTTTTTGTAAGAAATTGTATGAGACTAAACATTCACAATGAAATGTCCATTCTTTGATGACATGCCCGTCTTGGCTCCTGAAATGAATCTAAAAAGGGCTGTGAGCTGAGCTTGCGTGACACTTAACGGCCAGCTGAAAACACACAGAATACACACTACCCAGCTGTCCTGCTGCTCCCCACTGGGCCCTGGCACAAACAAAACTCATTTGGCCTCAGCTCCCCTGAATTGAACACAGTGTCCATGGAGAGAGAGCTTCATCTTTCCACAGTCAAGTGCACTTGGCAGCCAATTAATGACAAAATGATGTGGAGAAAAACACCTTCCACTGCACTTTTTGCTGTGGCTGTTTCTTTGGGCGAGAGGAAAATTAGCCATCAAAATGGACAGGTAATGCAGCTAACTCCTCCAAGCTCAATCAGGTTGTTTTTCTTTGATGAAAATGTGAAGAAATTGAGTTTTGAAACAGAGTGTCTGAGTGTTATTTACAGCTAGGGTCTCTTGAAGACCTTTTCTTCTCTCTGAGAGAGTGAAACATTCTGCTATAGAATCCAGTGCCAGCTGAAGAACATCAGTGCCAGCTCCTTTTCATTCTTGACAACAACCGATGGCATTATTTAGTCTGCTGTGTTGCTAAAAACAGGCCCATCGATGCTCAATGACACTCAGCTTTCCAGATCCATGGGACCGTGGTTAAGCATTCTGACATCATACTCTCTCAGACGCTCTTAAGTAGCAGATGACCATTCTATCACTTCGTAAACAGGACAGAAGGAACTTCTGCTGAAGATGAGAACCGTCCATGGGAAACAGGTGAACTCCTGATACTTGCAAGATATTCTGAATGACCATCTGATACTGTAACCGAAAGGTCATACTTTGAGGACAAATGCTGACATTAGCAGAATAGTGTTCCATTAAGTGTGCACAATTTTTTTTTTATTTATTTTTTTTATTTTGTTATAACCTTGGCTCGTTGGGAAAAAAAAACTTATGTTTTAGCAAAACTCCAAAAATATGTATAACCATACAGTACAATTCACTGCAGTTTCCAGCTGAAATTAACACAAGTGGCAGTAAAACACCAACAATTTTTATTCTTTTTCACACAAAATATGCTTACAGGGCAGATTATCGATTAATAAAGATTTATGTTATAACCTCAAAATACTTTTACCATAGTGCATGATTTATAGACTAACACATTTAGACATTTGCATCAAATTATCAGCTTCATGGATTTTCTCATACAGTAAACTTTCTCGGTAGACCACCCGGTACAGCATTGTACTTTCAATATGGGGCACTTGGGTATGAATCTTGTGAAAAACAAGTTATGACACTGAATAAAACATTTCAAAAACTTGTGGAAGCCAGCTAAAATGGCACGGTTTTGTTAAAGGGGACCTGTTATGCAAAAATCACTTTTATAAGGTGTTTGAACACAGTTGTGTGGCAGCGGTGTGTGAAAACAACCAGCCTATGATGGTAAAAATCCACCCACTATTTTTTTCTATAATCCCAATTAATTATAAGTAGTGTTTCCAAACGAGCAGTTCCAGATTCTAAAAAAAGGCCCGCCCATTTGTGACAATCTCTGACCTATTAGCAGAAACACAGCCCTGAGTGAGAAGCAGCAGTCCACCATTACTGTTTTCTTGCTGTAGCTGCTGGAGATATACCATGTCAGCGCCAAAGAGGTATTACACGTGTTGTGTTTTGGGATGCACCAACGAACATAGGAGTTTAGGGCTGCCCTCGACTAAAGATTTTTCTGGTCGACCAGTAGTGGTTTATGTTAAGCGGTTAGTCGACTAATCGCACATTTATATTAATAAGCCATAAATCATAGTAATGAGCGTTTAACTGCCTATGTAGCGCACCTATAAGGTTTGCCACACAGCGCACTGGCATAAGTAATGATTATGAATGCATCAGGAAAAAAAAAGCAAGGAGACAGCCTTAACATTTTAACAATTCGTTGATAAACCAATGTTTGCTGTATTTTCGGCTGCAGTGATGAATTGACGATCTCCTCAGTGGATGCGCCTATATTAATGTTTCATACAGATCACATCACCTGAGAATAGCTGTTTTCCATCTGAATTGATTCGTTTAAAAGAAGACATTTCGCTTTCTATAGATAGGCCTATATTTCTTATGCCTGAGGCAAGTATACACGGAGTTTCGTTTTATTATTTGACGCGCTCAAGTTCGAAGACCGTGATGAGACGGCAGAACACACGAGAAGGGTCTGGCTGCAGCCTTGCACTTGCATTCTCAGACTTGCACTCTCAGACACTTGCGCTTCCACTAGCATCACTTGCATTCGACACAAATCGTGCGTGTTGCCAATGGAGACAAGTAGCTGTGGTGGTGATTAAACGATTAAAACTAATTTAATACTATAACGTACAGGGTATACAAAGTATATACAGACCAACAAATATGAATGTGCATTATGAAATGCATTAAGTGATTTTAAAAGGATCAACTCCGTACAGGCAAGCAGACGA
>NW_015555766.1:100369-105633 GCF_001515605.1 Sinocyclocheilus anshuiensis
ACGTTTTGCGGTATGGGAGGAAAATACTATATACATATTCATTATATTAATAAACTGTATATTTAATTTGATATTTTAATAGCATCTTAATACATTAAGCCATGTTAAGTGTTTATGTTTTTCTACAGGAGGAAAATGCTTAACGAGAGACTTTGGGCATGCGTTCATGTTCTTTTTCTTGCAGGACCCTGTATTTTATAGTACTAAATTAGTTTTAATCGTTTAATCACCACAGCGTCTTGTCTCCATTGGCAACACGCACGATTTGTGTCGATTGCAAGTGACGTCGCAGGTATCGGAGAGTGCAAGTGGCGATTGCAAGTGACTTCGTAATTTAGTTTCTTTTGTCTTGTCTTTAGTTTCTTTTTTCTTGTCTTCACCACCTGGCTACTGTTGTAAAATGTTGAGAGATTCAAACAAAAAGTAATAAAAAATAGAACAAAATAAAAAAATAAAGACTGCAAGTGATGTTGCTAGCGGAAGCGCAAGTGTCTGAGAGTGCAAGTCTGAGAATGCAAGTCTGAGAGTGCAAGTGCAAGTCTGCAGCCAGACCCTCTTGGAACGCACACGCGCACCCTGTTCGCTTTCATTATTTTACAGGTTTTTTTTTTGTTTTGTTATTGTGACTGCACACAAATAAAAGAAGAGTCTTTAAAGCTTACAAAGATGTATAACTCCTATTTGTATGACCACAAAAAAATTTAAGCGCAAGTGATCACACCGGCACGCGCTTCCTCATTCCGCACAAACACTGAAATAGCTCACATTTTTATAGGTTAACGTTAGAGCGAGCGGCCATGTGAAGTTGCTACTACTTACATGTTTCAGATGATAATCCATATTTGAGGTCGATGTTTGATAGGCGAGCGTTTGGATGCCCTGGCCGATGTACTGTATATTACCGCATAGAGCAGCTGCTAACCATCTTTCGTCGCAGAATGCATGACTTCACCACTTCCTGTGTATTATTTTTTTTTCTCCAAGCGACTAAAAAAAATATGGTCGACTAAGCCTTTTCTCGTCGAGTAACAATTAGTCGACTATTAGAGGGCAGCCCTAAAAAGTAGTGTATATATATTGGCCTATTTTACTTATCATAACAGTATCAATATGACAGCTGATATATTGTTCATCTGTACTGAATATACCATTGTGCACAAGTATGTCCGTGTTACATGGTACTAAACGCTTAGAATAAACTATGAATATCTTGTAAAAAATTAAATACCATGAACTTGGCAAACTGGTTACATCTAGTTCTTGCTTAGAAGTGTTTGTTGTAAACATGACTATGTTTATGATTAACACCTGTTCATCCTGATTTTCACCAGAACCTAAATAGAAGCCAGCCAATCTGTTTGAGTGCTATAATCAGTACTCACTATTACCGAATTGCATTACCCTCACATTAACCCTGACTACTGAATTATGAGAACTGGGCTGAGGAGAGCGTTGAGCATTTACAGTAGACACAGGGCCACTAGGGACTGTGAGCTCTGAGAATATTGCTTGGGATGAAGAGAAGGGAGAAGGGAAAACATGCCTCAGTGGACTACAAGAGGTGATTTTGGTTTTAAAGGTTGATAGGGGAAGGTGTGTACATCGATTTGGATACAGATGACAATAAGCTGTGTTTGTATTGGTGGTGGGCCGTTGAAATGATCTAGTCTGATCCTCTCAATGTTATATAAGCCTGATTGATAAACTAAATGATTGTCAGTGATGGTGACACCTTGAGCAAACACATACTGTGCCTCTCTAGCAATGCCCACTGCCCGCTGCGTTACTACAGCAACACGCGCAGCACTCAGAAACCTGTTTCTCTGAGAGCCAGAGGTGTGTGACTACAAGGAAGGTGGTTTAGATTGAGGTTTAGGGTTAAAGCTAAGAGGGGTTGCAGGTGTAGGATTGAGGGATAAGGTGGAAGGCAGGGGGATATTAGGGTTGGGAGGGGACAGTTTTTGGGGGGTTACCTGTAGTGGGGGTGCTGGTAGTGACAGTGTGGAACTTCTGAAAGAACAGTGAAAGAACATTCTTAATGCTGTCTCTCTCTCTCTTTCTTTTCCTCTCTATCTCTATGCCATCCGGTTCAAACACTTCCCTCCATCTTTTCTACTTCCTTTCAGTGTATGACTGTGATAGTTTATTCTCCCATTCACTCTCTCTTCTTCCATCCCTACCCCTTCTGACCATTCAAACTATTCTATTTTGCTCTCTTGAATTTCTCTCTTCACTGTCTTCTCTCTCTCTCTCTCTCTCTCTCTCTCTCTCTCTAAACCTTCTGGTTCTGTCCTCTAGTGCAGTGATTCCCAGCTAAGGGTATGCAAACCCCAGGGGTTACATAAGCAGGGAGTGCTTAAAACAACTCTGTGCTTGATTTCTTAACTTTATGTATGACTAGATGTATGAGAGTGAAACGTTTTCAACATTGATAATAATAGGAAATGTTTCTTGCAGCAAATCAGTATATCAGAATGATTTCAGAAGGATCATGCGACACTGCTTTGTGCAGTATTTAGCTTTGCTAAATTTGATTTTTAAATATATTGAACTAGAACATTAAATTTAAATTATAATATTTCACAATATTACTGTTTTTGCTGTATTTTGATCAAATAAATGCAGCCTTGGTAAGCATATGACACTTAATGAGCCCAAACTTTTGAACGGTAGAGTATGTACTACATAAAAACACCTGACAGAGGCAGATTTCTGTGTCACTTGATAGAATGATAATTGTAAATGATATCCAGCATAATATGAATTCAAATGAAACATTTCTGGTTTGTGTTGATTAAGGGGTAATTGAGCCGTACTGAGGGGGCTGTAGGGGGCAAAAAAGGTTGGGAAACACTGCACTAGCTTTCCCCCCATTCTTCTATCCTCCCATTTCCCACATCTTACCCATCTCTTCCAGTTCTGATGTCATGGATTTGGAACGCAGAGCAATAGCTGGTGTGCTCAGCCTTTTACTCTGCTGTGGGACTGCGTGGAGAGAGAGAGAGAGAGAGCGAGAGAGAGAGAGAGAGAGAGCGAGAGAGAGAGAGAGAGAGAGAGAGAGAGTGTCACTGGTGTCATGATCATCATGTAATGCTTCACTGTTGTCGCTGCTGTGTGAATTTGTATCTCTTACTTTTCCTTCTGACCCCTTCCTCCATATCAGGGTTTCGGGTAACCATGACAACCTTAACCATGAGGCTGTTGCCGCCTTGCCTGATCATATTGACCACCTGCCTGTGTCCCACCTTAACCACATTCTGACCATTCACCTGGAAAAGAGAAAGAAACAACATACAGAAAGATACAGAGAGACCTTGAGTAATGAGGACAATTCTAGAGAGTAATGATAAAGGGAAGGACAGAATATAAATTCTATGATGCAGTTCTACAGAAACCTCAATAAGGAAGTCTCCCATTCGCAGACCAGCTCTCCAAGCCACGCCTCCCTCGTCAACAGACTCAAGGTACTGCAGTGCTGGAAAGGCTGGGGTGGGAGTGAACTCTTCTATAGGGGTCTGAGCTACAAAGAGAGGACATTTATATAATGCATGTCCAGAATGTTCTATTGAAGTTTACAATACATGGACAGTTATGAGAAAACACAAGAAAATGAAAAAGAAAGGATGAACAGTGATAAAAGATAAATGTTCTCATTTTGGAATGCATCAGTATAAATGTATGTGTAAGAGATAAAGAGCAAGAGTGAATGTGCCCTCTTATGCAGTGTGTGACTTATTCAATGACTTTCGGGGGGGTAGATTTATTAAAATAATTTGGCCAGAGAAAAGCAGAGTACAGTGTATGAATGCATACATTACAGGACAGTCTGTACTGACTCTTTAAAGATGAAGTGTGCCATGTTTTCAATGATAAAATTCTTCTATGTCAGTTTAATGTGCTTTTTAACAGTGGGGAGGCACAGATGTCAAATATTAATGAAAAATTATATACTTTTTTGTGTGTGTGTGTGTGTGTCTGTAACATTGCTTCTAAAAGCTGTTTTTTATGGTTAATTCAACTACATGCTGAAATTACCTACCTAAAAAATTCAACCAAGCTCAGAACAATTTATTTTACAATATTTCCAAATAGCAATGCGCAAGATGAAAACATACAACTTTGTTTTCAAATTAAAACGATTGATTTTTGCTGTAATTTTCCAAAATATTAAAATGCAGAGATATGTGTTATAAATATAAATATAAATTAACATTTACATTTATGTCCTCTCTCAATAATATAATCTACACTACTATTCAAAAGCTTGGGGTCTGTAAGATGTTTTAAAGAAATTAACACTTTTATTCAGCAGGGATAAAACTTATCAAAGAATCCTGAAAATACAGTTTCCACAAAAATATTAAGTAGCCCAACTCTTTTCAACACTGATAATAAAAAGAAATGTTTCTGAAGCAGACTAGCATATTAGAATGATTTCTGATGGATCATGTGATACTAAAGACACTGGAGTAATGGCTGCTGAAAATTCAGCATTGCCATTACAGGAATATATGAAATTTTAAAATATATTAAATTAGAAAATAGCTATTTAAAATTTTAATAATATTTCACAATATACTGTTTTTCCTAATCGGAAGAATATAATGCATGTCCAGAATGTTCTATTGAAGTTTACAATACATGGACAGTTATGAGAAAACACAAGAAAATGAAAAAGAAAGGATGAACAGTGATAAAAGATAAATGTTCTCATTTTGGAATGCATCAGTATAAATGTATGTGTAAGAGATAAAGAGCAAGAGTGAATGTGCCCTCTTATGCAGTGTGTGACTTATTCAATGACTTTCGGGGGGGTAGATTTATTAAAATAATTTTTGTCAGTGGTTTTTCAGTAGTTCTTTAATAACATAAATATAAATATGTTTCAAACAAAAACGAAAGTTTTTTTCGATATATCTGTGATGATCCTGTTAATGAGTGTCTATTTACAGCATAATGACAAATCTGCGATCTAACTTTGATGCTAATTAAAATGCTGAAACATATATTTATATGTAAAAAGAATATATTGCACCCTGCTCTTACCCTTGGCTCCTCTTAGCACAAAGCCAAATCCTTCATTGTCTTTTTTCTGCAGGAGGACTGTCTTCTCCTTGATTACGTAGTCACTGAAGGAAGGAAGGAAAGAAAGAAAGTAAGATAGATAGATTATGGGGTAGAAAAGGCAGATAAAAGAGGACAGAAGACATGGGAAATATCTCCACTGCATCAGGAAAACTCTTAAATCCTGAACCAGCTATTGA
>NW_015555766.1:105685-111249 GCF_001515605.1 Sinocyclocheilus anshuiensis
GTCAGAGGCCAGAGAAAAGCAGAGTACAGTGTATGAATGCATACATTACAGGACAGTCTGTACTGACTCTTTAAAGATGAAGTGTGCCATGTTTTCAATGATAAAATTCTTCTATGTCAGTTTAATGTGCTTTTTAACAGTGGGGAGGCACAGATGTCAAATATTAATGAAAAATTATATACTTTTTTGTGTGTGTGTGTGTGTGTCTGTAACATTGCTTCTAAAAGCTGTTTTTTATGGTTAATTCAACTACATGCTGAAATTACCTACCTAAAAAATTCAACCAAGCTCAGAACAATTTATTTTACAATATTTCCAAATAGCAATGCGCAAGATGAAAACATACAACTTTGTTTTCAAATTAAAACGATTGATTTTTGCTGTAATTTTCCAAAATATTAAAATGCAGAGATATGTGTTATAAATATAAATATAAATTAACATTTACATTTATGTCCTCTCTCAATAATATAATCTACACTACTATTCAAAAGCTTGGGGTCTGTAAGATGTTTTAAAGAAATTAACACTTTTATTCAGCAGGAATACATGAAGGTTTTACAAAAGATTTCCATTTCAAATAAATGGTGTTCTTTTGAATTTTCTATTAATTAAAGCATTTTGAACAAATAAAAAATGTATCACGGTTTCCACAAAAAACATTAACATAACTATTTATAACATGGCACAACTGTTTTCAACATTGATAAAAATAAGAAATGTTTCTCGAGCACCAAATCAACATATTAGAATGATTTCTGAAGGATCATGTGACACTGAAGACTGGAGTAATGATGCTGAAAATTCAGCTTTGCCATCATAAATATATCAAATTATATTTTATAATCTAATAAAATATAACACAGCTATTTAAGTTGAATATTAAATATTAAATTATAATCATATTTCACAATATTACAGTTTTACTGTATTTTTCATCCAATAAATGCAGCCATGTTGAGCATAAAAGGCTTCTTTCAAAAAATGTAAAAAATCTAACTGACCCAAACTGAATGATAGTGTAAGTTTAATACACATATCATATAAGTAAGCCATTTGTTGGTTGCCGTACACTTCCTGTTCCTGTAATACAAAAAAAAATGTCCCACTAGTGGTTTCCATTCACAGCAGAGCCCATCTGACTGACACCACAGCTTTGTTTACAATACTCTGGCATCCACGATCTTGCGTCAACAGGTGCACTGCACTTGTCTGTGTTGAGGAGACTTAACCAACTGTATCCTTTCACTGCCCAAAGACCAGAAGAGAGAGACCAGGGGTCTGGGTATGGACCGAGTCGATGCAAAACATAACGGAAGGTCAAACCTCACATGACGATTCTCCTGCTATAAACAGTGTTACAAGCACAATTTGGTGGGAAATCAGTTACAGAGGCTTGATTTGAAGGCTGTCTGAAATTCATCCATTGCACAAACCTCCACAACATCATGCCAGACTTGAATATAGCTCAAACGTCACACAGCAGAAGACAGGCAGGACAAGTCCATCCACTGCAGTAACACAATCATGTTGTCCTGTAGTTAGGAAAGAGACTGCAGATCTTTCATGTGATGTTGTATGTGCAATGGGCACTGTAAGTGAAATGTTGGCGGTTGCCTGAGCAACGGCCAGAACTGGATATAGGAACTAGCCAGACCAATCTGTAGACATGCACAGTGAGTAATACAGTACATACACTTGGCATCCATATTGAACAGAATTAGTCATTCAGCATTCCAATGTTCACCTCAAAGGGATCTCAAAAAAAAAAAAGAAAAACACCCAAGCATTATGTTTTCAAAATCAAACCAGTGTAAACTGGGCCAAGTACATAACTGGCCACAGCAAGAATATAAAAAAATGGCAAAAGCCTGATTGTTATGTCTGAGATCACGTCTATATTTAGACAAAGGACTGTTTGCTCGGAATAGTAAAAGGTGGAGCAATGCAATCTCAATGCATCTTTCAGAGGTTTGCACACACTGACACACTACAGAAAAAGATAGAAATAACTGACTTAAAAACATTTTTTTTGTTGGTAAAAAATTAGTAATTTTCCTAATGTAAATATATTAAAACTTAATTTTTGATTAGTAATATGCATTGCTAAGAACTTCATCTGGACAACTTTAAAGGTGATTTTCTCAATATTTAGATTTTTTTGCACCCTCAGATTCCAGATTTTCAAATAGTTATATCTCGGCCAAATATTGTCCTATCCTAACAAACCATACATCAATGGAAAGCTTATTTATTCAGCTTTCAGATGATGCATAAATCTCAATTTCGAAAAAATTGACCCTTATGACTGGTTTTGTGGTCCAGGGTCACATTTATAAAAACTCATAAACCTGCAGTTGAGTACATAGTATATGCACTGTGTATAACAGTGATGGGAAAACTTGGCCCTTCCAGGCCACTTTCCTGCAGAGATTTGATCCAACCCTGATAAAACTCACCTGCCTGTAGCCTTCTAGTAGTCTTGAAGACAATGATTAGCTGGTTCAGGTGTGTTTGATTATGGTTGGAGCTAAACTCTGAAGGAAAGTGGCCTGGAAGGGCCAAGTTTGCCCACCCCTGGTGTATAGTATGTCATTTAGGACACAACTCATATGTTTATGCTTCTTAATGAGCGTATACAGGACTCCAGAATGATTCATTTGAAATGATTCACAGTTCCTTCAGTCATTATATCACTCACTGTCATTCAGTCACTGCTCTGATATATTTGTGAATGTCTCAAGTTAGTAGTCAGTTATGCTGATACTTAGATGATATAGGTTTCAGTGAGTTAGATGAGTCAGTTACTGTGTTAGTGAGTCAGTGTGGTTGTTTGTCCAACAGAGTCTCTGACGGTCCATGAGTCATATGGCCAGTAATTTCATGAATCATGTGCAGCAGCTCTGATAACCGCTGCCTTCATGCTATTAAGCTCCAAACCCAAACGCTGCAGGTGTGCATGCACAGCTCAAAGCCATGTGTCTCATTTCATCCAGGATGAAGTGTTTTGGGGAATCTTAATGTGTTAGTGACATTAAGGCAGGGTTTGACTCTAAGGTCAGTGTAAGAGAGATTCAGGCCAGTGTTGTGTTCGTGTTGTTAATTGTTGTGCAAGTGCAAGTTGCAGTTGTGCAAGTGGGAAATCAACCAAGCAAGCACACACAGACTCACAACCGAGTCCGCACAGGGACATATATTAGTAAGTGCACTGAACGTGTGAGTGTATTAAACTATAACACTCTCCTAGCAAGCCCTTGGCTGCCCTGGGTTTAAAACCATGAAAATTAAGAGCCTGATCTGTGCTGTAGGATTTCAGGTATGGCACTACTAATAATAAAAATATTAATATTGCAAGTTCTGCATTCACAATGCAAAAAATTCCTGCATACATTTATTTGCTATAGGAGAAATAAACTAAGTCAAATAAATTGTTCAATTATTTTGAGTTTAGTGAGCCTTAGTGTTGGGCGATATGCTCCATAGTCATATCGTCCTATCGTCAGAATGTGAGATAGGGCTGGGCGATATGGCCAAAAAATCATATCTCTGTATTTTTTAGTTAAATTGTGACATATGATATATATCTCTGTATTTTCTACATTTTGCTATTTGGGTGAAAAAAAATCTGTATTCATTTAAAAAAATGTTATTCTAAATCCTGCCCAATGTTGTACAATGAAACAATGTTCATATTAAAAGCTATTAAAAGAAATATAGTGAATGCAACCATAGGCTATGCTATATACAGTAATAGCCAATATGCATAAAAAGGGTTAAAATCACATTACGTTAACATTGCAACATTACAAATAAATATAATATAATGCTTCTTACGAATATAATGCATCTTAAGGCAGAAGTTAAATTCACTAAACTAAAGAAAAAAATACAATACAATATAAAATAGAATACAATTACCTGTAGGTTTAAAATTCTACATATGGCACATTAATTGTCCAACAATAAATATTTTAGCAAAATGTATATTTTACTCAAAATTATTGCAATCTTATTTCATTGCGCTCATTCTGTTTGGCGGCCGCACTCGTTCACTAAAGTCTAGTAGTTTAGCAGAGAATCGCATGCAGGAGGCTCATCCACTCCTGACAGGAAAATGGAAATATTTCCATGACTTTCTAACATTTACAGATGGAGAATATACCTGTGAAATGTAAGTTATGCACTGAGGAAAACAGCACATCTCAAACGCATTAAACAGCATCTGTCAGCAGCCCGTAAGTTATATGTCAGAGCATCTGACGGGGCAAGCCGCTTTAATCTATATGTGTTAACTATATCTTATACGAGTTATTTTTAAAGCCCTTAATTAATATAAAGCATGTCTCATGTTTAGAACTATTTGTTTTATGCACTTTCCACGCAGCAGCTCACTCCGTGTCCTCCGCTATTTTTCAGATGCGCGAGTATCAAACTATTTCTACATACCATATCGTTAGTGAAAAAATATATCACGATACACGATATTATTATGCTATTTATTTAATTATTCACTTTCTTAGTTTTATAACCGGAGAGCGAACCAACTCCAGGGTAAGGCGAAAAGCAGCCTAATGTTAGTGTAATCTATTGACTACACATTATATCTTTTTAGTCAATTAGCATATAGATGTCATGTCTTAAAATATTTTTAATATGACTGAATTTGTATTTAACATGATAACAATTTAATAAAAACATTGCAAGTTACTAATTACTAGTTACTAATGTTTACATTTCCTCAGTTATTCAAACAGCAGCTACAGAAAACGAGCAAAGAGCATTTACATGATCAAAGAACATTATAACTGACTTCAGTCTAGCGCGAGTTTATGCAACTTAAAAAAACACTCCCGTTATAATCAGTGAAGCTATCTACACTGTTTGATGAATAAATCTCTTATACTTACATTGTATGTACATCTGCACTTTTTTGTTTATAATGAGAGAATTCACGAGAGAGCAGAATTCAGTCAGCCAGCGAGCACACTTAACAACAAAACTCTGGTGTTTCAGCGATGACTCATCTGAACGCCTCTGATTGGCTATTGCGTTCATAAGCTTAACAGAATCGTGTGTGATTGGTTATAATGCGCAACACTGTAAAAACGTGTATAAAGAAATATGATGGAACAAATAAGCCCTAATATTAATTAGATATAAAAATACTAGCCTGATAATAATAATAATAATAATAATAATCGTCTATCGTCAAAGACATCAGCCACAGGAGATATCTCTGACTATCGTCAATACATGATACTATCATCTATTGGCACAAACGGCACACAGTAAAGGATTAACTTTTATTAGGATTAACATAAGTATTAACTTATGTAAAAACTGCTCAGTTTGCAACATGGCTGGTAAAATATTTTGTATAAAAAAAAAAGACACAACTGGTCATAGCCTGTACACTGGCTAAATGGGTGGCCTGAAAACTCATTTTCCGGTCTGCAAAAGTTTGCCACAAAAGTTAATACCATGTGTTTAGCAATTATATGTGTAATATACGTGTGTGTATATATATATATATATATATATATATATCACTCTCTCTGTATGGG
>NW_015555766.1:111571-142389 GCF_001515605.1 Sinocyclocheilus anshuiensis
CGTGTGTGTATATATATATATATATATATATATATATATATCTCTCTCTCTGTATGGGCTATGTTGAAAAAAAATCTGTTTTGCCAAATAATAGTGTCACTTTGAAGCCATATTATCTGTGTTGCATGTTTGTTTGCACTCTAAGTCTTTGTGAGTGCTTGTGTGTTTGTCCAGTGCCAGTCAGGTGCTAGTGAGATATTGTTTCAACTGTATCATACTGTACCCACATGCTGATAGTCACACTGTACACAGGCTCAGCCCTCAACCCACTCCATCTGTTCATTTCTCTCTCTCTTTTTTTGAATGCTTATGAACTCCAGTCTCCATCTAAAAGCCAAATGTAAAGGCTTTCATTTGAACCTCTTAAAGAACAGGAACCCGAGGCCAAGGGGTCGCTCATATCTCCCTGTGAACTCTTTCAGTAACTACTCTGTGTGCCACCTCCTACCCTGCTTTCTATCTCAGTCCTCTCTTCTCTCCAACAGTCCATCCACACTCCTCCTCACATATCTTCCATCGCGCCTGCACAAAGGGATGCCAACGGTGGCCATTCTCCATATCACCCACTCATCCCTACCCAGATCGAAAACAGGCCAGGAATGAATTGATGTGCAGAAAGTGATGGTCTCGCTTCAAGTTGGCACTCCCTTTTTTAAGTTACAGACATCTCACACACCACTGAACCTCTCTGCCACACACATCCCATCATCCTCTCTCTCTCTCTGACGTTTTGGGCATTAGGTTCATCCTATGAAGTGATACAGACAGTTTATACAGTAGCCACATCCATAACTACTGTGCATGCGGTGAAGCCTACGCAATCTCAATGTACAACTATTAAGACAATACACAATGTTCATAGTGACCAACCAACACCCAGCCACATTGCAGGGACTATAACACACCACAGTTGTATTTGTCAAACTTAATGAGAGTTTCAGGTCTAATAACAGCCAACACATGATAACATCACTGCACAACGCACAAAAATGCCAAGCGGACACTGTACTAGATCAGCACCACATCAAACTGAGCACATTCCACAATAAATGCAGCAGGGGTTACGAGAAACCAGCACAAATGTCCCCTTGTGAGTGATCATTCTTAATTTCTTGAATGTACACATGCAAATCATACATACGGTGTGTATGATCACACACACCCAACAGAAGAACCCAATAGCATCAATCCCTTCCAGTGAAGCGAACTCCTCTAAATCAGCAGCTAATAGAGCCCAGCATATTCTCTCTCCATCCCACACACACATACACACGCTCGCACGCGCAGTAACACACACCGGTTTAGCATTCTGTCCATCAGAGCAGCGGTGTATCTGGCTGGAGGCAGACATTGTATTCTGTAGCCGTTAACAGAGACAGAAGCTGCGATTCACACAGACACGCACACACACATGCATATAGCGGTGGAGACGCTCTACGCTGGCTAATGCACGAGCAAGCGCTCACTCTTCCGCACATAGACACACGCACACGTCCGAACGCGCACACACATGCGTGCATTGCAACACATCCCTGCCTGTCGATCCACTCCATCACTCCGGCTCATTCCTTGCACACATGCGGCGCTCTCTCTAGCCCACCATCTCTCCCTCTCTACCAACCGTGAGAAAAACATGAAAACAGCCAGTACCTGTAAATGAACCAGACGCTGCGATTCATAGGGCCTAGCGACGGCCAGGACGACGAGAGGGAGAGAGAGAGATCCTCCTCTCCGCATCCTCCCATCGCCATTTCCCCCCCCTCCTCCTCCTCCTCCTCCACCTCCTCCTCCTACTGCTGCTCCTTTTCCAGCCAGAGAACAGCAAGCGAGAGCCGTGCGAGGGGAGGAGAGGAGGAGAGAGAGACGGAGAGAGTGAGAACGAGGGCCTAGCTCTCCCAACCCTTTCATACTTAAGACGGAGAGAGAGAGCGGGAGAGAGAGAGAGCGATGGTTCACTGTGACTGCGACAGAGGAGGAGGGAGAGTGAGCAAGGCAAGGAGAAAGAAAGGGAGGGAGGGCAAGATAGAGGGACAGAGAGAATGTGTGGTTGGAAGACATGGTTTAGCATGAAAGAGGCGAGAAATGATGTAATTTGATGAAGGGAGAGAGAGAGAGAGAGAGAGAGAGAGAGAGAGAAAGAGAGGGAGAGAAAGAGAGGGGCTTGAGGTGACCGAGTTTGTTTGCTGATTAGCTAATGCATGCATTGAATGTAAAGGACGCTAAGAGGCCATTCACATGAACGAATCGCAGGTGTCTTGAGACACGTTGTTACGGCATTTGAACTGTTTTAACACATCATTGCGGCTCAAAAATGCAACAGTGCTCATGGCGTGAGATGCTTAAAAAAACTGCAAGATGCGTCTTACTGTAACGGTCACAAGCATTCATCTAGTGCCTGCTTACGTAGAAAAAAAAACAGCACATGGCTAATGCGTGCATATGCACACCTGCTGCAGTATATGAGATCAAACCGTTGAGAAGATGCAGTTGAAATGCCAAGCATCAGTTTCACTAGGGCAAGACAACTGTCACACACTCATCTGTCTCTCTTTTACTCCTCCCTCTCATGTACACATCTGCCTCTTCCTCTCTTCTTCAGCAGCCACGAGTTGAACAGAGCAATGTTTCTATCCCTGCCTCCACAAGTCACTGTTTCCCCATTCATAAAACTGGCAGCAGCGTTTGAGAGGTAGAGAGAGACAGAGAACGAAAGAGAGAGAGAGATAGAGCACTCTCTAGTGCTCTTGTTGGGTAGCCTTAGAGCACTACAGCTCTGAACCACCATCCGCCTTTTACATCATCAATATCACCAGCTACTGAATGAACATTTGTTTTTTATTTCTACACACTTGTGAATTTTTCAATGCTGTTGCCTGTGGTCAAACCTTATTGACAATCTTCAGATTCATTGTACACTGACTGACACATAATACAGCAGTCTGAGGGAATGTGATATCTGGATTTTCTGTCATTTCGAAAATGTTGTAAATACAAATACAATAGTCAAGACAGCAGAAGGTGAGTTTACCGACCTTCATGGAGTCATGGAACAAACACTAGGATAAATATTGTTTTAGAATTAGCCATATTAAGATGAATTTGCAGCAACATATCTCTGAGAATGATTAGACACACATGCTAACTTTACTCAATTCAATGGTTAGCTGCTTTTTATTCTGTGCTTTTTTTCCTACTGTTACAACCAAACCCCAACCTATTTTCAGCCTGCAATCCAAAGTTGAGAACAACTGATCTAAACCATCTACAATGAAAGTACACTACTATTCAAAAGTTTGGGGTTGGAAAGATTTTTTACATTTTATTTAAAGAACTCTCTTATGCTTACTAAGGCTGCATTTACTTGATCAAAAATACTGTAAAACAGTAATATTAAATAGAAGTATTACTATTATTTTAATTTTTTTGATTCTAATATTTTAAAAAATGTCATTTATTCCCATGATGGCAAAACCTAATTTTCAGCATCCCTACTCCAGTATT
The DNA here is from genome assembly GCF_001515605.1 of Sinocyclocheilus anshuiensis. NCBI lineage: Eukaryota > Metazoa > Chordata > Actinopteri > Cypriniformes > Cyprinidae > Sinocyclocheilus > Sinocyclocheilus anshuiensis. The sequence goes on from NW_015555766.1 coordinate 115,073, forward strand.
CAGTGTCACATGATCCTTCATAGATCATTCTAATATGCTGATTTGCTTTCTTATTATTATCAATGTTAAAACAGCTATATTTTTGTGGAAGCTGTGATTTATTTGAGACGGAATTTACTTGTAAAATTATAAATGCATTTACTGTCACTTTTCCTTGCTGAATTAATTTCTTTCTTAAAAAATCTTACTGACCACAAACTTTTGAATGATAGTGTTATATTCCTACAGTATACAGTATTTACAGTGTACAGTATTTTTATGGAAAAGCAAAATATACTTTTCAAAAATATCATCTGTAAGCTTTTCTTTGTCCTAGTAATTACCTTGTCTATTGCTTTGAAACCAGTTCTTAAATAACACCTTTGCAAACACAATGTAATTACGTTGGGTTATACTTAGATATACATTTCTATTCAGTTTGAAAGAGATGAAGACCATATTCCTTGGTTAAAAAATAAAAAATTGGTTTAAACAATTTTTTTAAAACTTATCTTCTAATGGACTAATGGCCACAAAACTTGTGGGGTCTTAAAAAATACTGCAATAAACATCTTAGTAATATGACTAAACTTGCGTTCCATAATGAACAAGAGTTACTGTAAAACCTTCAAAAATATAAGGGATACTGTCTAATTAAGATGTTAACTTTTAAATGCATAAAATATTTTGTGCAGCATTAAGTATGACTGATTTATAATTAATAATCGAATAAAAGAATTTAAGTAATTACATAAAGTTAATTAACTGTCAAAAAGTAATTGGCGTGTTAATGAGCTCAATGTTTGTAATGGTCCAAAAGCCTCTGCATGTTAATCAGACTAATAAGCAGACCATGGGTCAGCGACATTAGCCACGCACGCTAAGTGTACTATTGGTAAACAGTTGAGTAATCACTGTCACACAAGCAATAAGTGAGAGAGATTCATATAAATCTCACTAGCCACTGGACAAAGCCAAGCAGATCTGTTTACTCACACGACCGACTGTTAGTGCAGCTATCGGGAGTGTATGTGGGGATTGCTCTTGTCTGTTGTGTATTTTCATCCTCCTCTGAACCTGTTGCTCTGTTCCTGTCTCTGCACCGTGGCAGATGCATACACTTCCACACCCATCTGCTTCCTCTTCTGCCTTCTGTCCATCTGACCTTTGTTCCTTCCTCTTCCTCTGCTTGTCCTCCCACACTTATCACACTCTGCCCTTTGTTTTTTTCTGTCCTCTCTTATTATCATAGTTCTACACTGACACTACCCCTTATTTCTGCAATGACCTTAAGTGGAGGCTGAAAACCACTAATATCATGCTGCCTTTCCTCAAAGGGATAGTTTACCCAAAATGACAGTTTTGTCATCATTTACTTACTCTCATATGAGTTTTTTTTCTGTGGAACACAAAATGTCCAAGCTGTACTTTTCCATGCAAAAAAAGTGACCACGGCTACAAAGCAAGGTTGTCAGTAAATCACAACTTTGAATTTGAATCATGACTGGTTTTCACACAAATGTTATCATATGGCATCAAACGCAGAAAATAGTGCACAAGTTGTGAATACAATGTTTGTTTGTTTTTTACCCTAGACCAGTGGTTCTCAACCTTTTGGACTCTAAACCCCACAGTTGTCCAAAAAAATATTTCAAGAGCCCACACTCCTAGTACAAGCACACAAATGCACCCACCAGACAACGCATGCACAAGGCGGTAGAGAGAGACCCCTCCCCCTACCGCCTCCCTCTCCTCTAACAATGTCTGTAAACAAAGCGGAACCTATGAATGAAGGAGGAGAGTGAGCGAGGGAATCGAAAAAGAGGAAAAGCAGCCACGCATCTCTCAGGAGAAACACAGTCAGGGATGAGAGAACTGAGAAGAGAAAGACATGGACAAGAAGAGGAAGAGAGAGCTAAATCGGAGAGGAAAAAAAAAAGAACTCACATCATCTCTGTCAAAGCCTCTTTCGTTGGATGTCGATGTTGGTCCTCGCTGCCCTCCCCCTCCGTCTCCCTCTGCCTCCTTCGTTCTACGGCATTGCTGGATCCACAATCTACTGCCTTATTCTACCTCTTTCTACAACTCTCGCACTCTTTCTGTCCTCCAGCATGGTAGACTACATCACACCGCTGTTCATTCAGAGCATGTGTGTGATGAAGAGAGTGAGAGAGAGAGGAGGGGAGAAAGAGCAAGAGCGAGCAAAAGAGAGGGAGAATCAGCAGGAAGAGAGGGGGTAAGGAAGTGTGGATATAGTGGCAGAAGGCATATGTGTGCCTGTACAGTACAGTATGTATTTGTACACGTGTTCCCATATCTGTATCGATGCCAGAAAACTTGCTGGCACGTTTTCAGTGTAAGACTGCGCAGCCGTGTTCGTGAGGACTCGTTCGGTGAACTTTTACCTGAAATTGTACTGTACGTCCTTGACCCTATTACGCAGATCACTGGCCTATAAAGAGATCACATGTGCTGGGAAGGGAAAAAGAGAGTGCTGCAGGGTGCTCAGGGACAGGGACGCTGGAATAGTGACACAGTTGAGCTTGCACAGACCGAAGGAAGACAAGGAACAGAGAAGGATGATGCAGAGAGAGGAAGTTGCTATTAAAAATGACTCTGCGAGGGAAGGACAATGATGGAGGTGGTGAAGCGATGCCAGAAAGGACATAGTGATGTGTGGTGTTCTGGAAAAGTGGGGCTGAGATGAGAACAGAAGAGCCGAGAGGTTGGAGAAAGAATAGAGACATCCATCTATCTATCTATCTATCTATCTATCTATCTATCTATAGTGTGATTTGGACAAGAAAATGCAAAATGCATGAGGAAAAAAAAAGTTCACTACTACACTAACATACTTCAAACTTGTATAAAGCCTTAGGTGCCAAAAAGTTCTTTTTTTTTTCTTTGGTCATGTCAATAGTTGCAAGATGCTTCTGTATCCATTTATTCATCCGTGCATTCATCCCTCTCTTTCTCTCTCTTTCTTTCCTTTCCTCTTTAGTGCCCTTCATAGTCTGACCTCCAGATGGAGTCACCACGGGGGTGGGAAGGTGATGGAGAGAATATGAAAGAGTGAGGAATTAAGAGAGAGAGAGAGAGCACTAGGGAGAGTTAGAGCGGGACGAGGGGATGACAAAGCCAAAAATAGAGGGGTGAAAAAAATTATTAGAAACTGAAAACATAGTAAAAAGTATCAATTTGTGTGTTTGTTAGTGTATTTCTACATGTGCATGAATGGGAGCAAGCGAGTGTGACTAGCGAGATTCAGACTATAAATGAAAAATATGATTTATAATGTGTATATTTGTATGTAAATAATTTGCTAGGCTTGTATTGTGTTGTCTTGCAGGCTGCTGGGATTAGATGAGCGTGAGCTCTCTACGTGACTGGGACAGAATGGCATCACATGAAGCAGCTTTATGTTTACTGTGAGGTGCTAATGAAAAGAGCACAGCAGTGTTAATTTACCAGCACACGACTCACAGACACTTAGACAGACTGAGAGAGAGAGCGAGATTACAACATGGCCACCAAAAACAGATATTAACAGTCTTGCGAAAAGTGCTTCATTTCATGGGGCTGTCACTTAAATTCAAAAGGGGTGGGACATTATTTTAAGTCCCACCCTTCTGCCTAAGGCCCAGTTGAGTAGGCTACACCATAGAGGACCTCAATAGCTCCCCACGTTTCCCCAAGCCCCTGACAATGGCCCTGGGTTGACAATACATTTTATGTGAACCATCCTACAAAAGTAGATTACTGATGATTTAGGGGCCATTCACACAGAATGTGTTTTTGCATTTAAAAATGTGAGATGCAGGGCAGTGGAATGAAAAATAAAGGTCTAGAGATACGGTTTTTAAAAGCTGAACTTATTTTAACATGCGCTGTATTGTTAGATGCGACAAAAGACGCGAGTGCTGTGGTCAAACACGTTCACCTAGTGTGTGTTCACAAGAGAAAAACATTCCAATATGGAAAAGCAGCTTACTGAAATGCAAAAAAGGGGGTTTTAATTTTAAATGAATGGCACCTTACCCTATCAAAAAAATAAATGTATAAATAAAAATAAAAAAATACAATAAAAATCCTCTTCTTTACAATCATTTGTTAACTTATTTTCCAGTCTTAGAATAAATCTTAGATATATTAAGAAAAATATTAAGTGTTTATTGGAAAACAACTAAAACAAACAAACAAAAAAGACTGAAAGACTTAATAAAAAGTATAAAATTCATTATGAAATGGATCTTAAAGGGACAGTAACATAAAATGAAATAAACCTTCTGTTATGGAACATAAAAGAAGATATTTAGATTTTTTTTTTTTGTCCATACAATGAAAGTGAAAAGCCACCAAAACCGGTTACCAAAATATCTTCTCTATTTTGTTAAACACAGAAGAATGAAAGTCATATAGTTTGTAACAAAATAAGAGTAAATGATGACAGAATTTTCATTTTTGGTTGAACTGTCCCTTTAAGTGAATTACTGTACAGTACATCTACTACAGGAACAGTTCCCTGGAGCAACCTGGTAGGACTGGGTGGTATATCGAGTTTGTACAATATATAGATATATTTTTTTATAAACGATATAGTATGAGGCAATACCGTTTATATCGATATACTTACAATTTGATAAGAGCGCATCTGAAAAATAGCAGAGGACACAGAGTGAGCTGCTCTGGGGAAAGTGTATAATCCAGTTCACAGGTATATTCTCCATGGAAATATCTCCATTTTGCTGTCAGGAGTGCATGAGCCTTCTGTATGTGATTATCCGCTAAACTTCACAAGACTTCAGTAACGCCGCCACGTGTATGCTCCAAACAGTCCGAGCGCAATAATTCTGATTAAAAATATACATTTTGCTAAAATATTTGTAGTTGGACAATAAATGTGCCATGTGTAGAATTTGAAACCTACAAGCAAGTGTATTTTATGATAGCAGTAACTATAAAGTGACTATTGTAATGGGGTAATCAAAATATACTGCAATTAATATGTGATTTTGTTTTTATTTCTTTTCATTTTTAGTTTAGTGAATTTAACTTCTGCTTTAAAAATAATTATTTTTGTTTTTAGATGTTTTAGATCTTAATAATGTTAGAATGTAATGTGATTTTAGCTCCTTTTTTGCATAATATCTAGCATATAGCCTACATGGTTATAATTTTAAAATATAAAATACTGTATATAAAGTATATACAGTACGACTAAATATAAAGTACTGTATATAAAGTATATATAGTACGACTAAATATAAAGTACTTTATACGACTAAATATAAAGTACTGTAGTTCAATTCAATATCACATTCTTCAGTGTCAGTCTCAGCTATTTAATTCTGAAATTAATTTAACATAACAGTCTCCCATCTGACTTCCAAAACCAGCTTCACAGGCCACAAATATTGAGATGCATAAATCACATGCTGGTATCTCCATCTCCATGCCCATCAGTCTATCACTCACACTCACAGCAGTGCAAGAAAAGGTGCCAAGGCCTCCTCAGGTGAGTCACTGTCAACGGCAGCATTTCAGAAGAACCAACAGAAAACTCTCCACGTGCTGAATGAAACTCAGTCTAACCCACGAGACGGTGAGCGTGATTTCACCAAGTACAACATGTTCCTGGATCAACATCCTTGTTGATCCTGGAACAAGATTCCAATCAATCAATCAATCAGAATTGAGATATAACTTTTCAGGAAATATCTGTTTTAGGCTTACAATCAGGGTTAGGGGCTTCTACACCCTTGTTAATCAGCTATCATTTCCCTCTGATTTTAGGAATAAATTATGGGTAGGGTTAGGTTTAGGGGTAGGGATTGGGTTAAGTCTATATTTTTGAACAATAATGTTGATCCAGGATCATCAAAAGATGTTGATCCAGGGACATGTCTTACTTGGCAAAATCACGGCGACCCCCACGAGACATGCGAGTAGATGATAAAGAACGCAAACCTCTTGACAGTTTCTGACAGTTGTGAGAAAATAATCTGTATGGGAAGAATCTGTATCTTGAAGACCAGCTAGACCAGCATTTTAGACGTATCTTAACTACCTTAACCAGCAAGATTTCCTTTGACCGCAATTTTTGCTGTCAAATTTTTTTGCTTTAATTTTTGTCTTTCATGCTTTAGTGAGTATTTTACACTGGTCCACTAGCTAAATCAGCACCAAACCAGCATAAACAAACTCTAAACTGGTCTTCTTAGCAGAAAGTCCTTCATTACAACATATCAGTAATGCACATCCATAAATTCTAAAAGTGTTCTTACCTGGGCGCGTCAAAGCTGTCGTAGGATCCAACAGTATAATGTCGGAAGAGTCGCTTGGCTCTCTCACTGCGGCTCTCTGAAAGACGCACACACAACCGCATCCACATCATCATGAGGTTGGGTGTGTGAGGGTGCAACTACAGCATGACAAGAAAATACACGTCTGACTTGAAGTTTCCCACTCTGACAGAGCGTGGTGGCCCAAACCACAGTGAGTTTAGCCAGCGTGAAATGGCACAATCGGTCTCTCTCACACTCCAGTAGTGCTGTAAACTATTAATAGTCATCATAGCTGCTCTCTCTCACCAAGTCTGACATCACAACATCACAGAGATGCTGTGGCAGTCCGACTGTCCTACACCTCCATCTGGGACTATCAAAATGACAGCTCCGAGTGTAGTGTGGATGTCTTTGATACTAATAACGTGTGTGTAATGTATGTGTGCGTGTGTGTGAGCAATCTCACCTGAACGAGGCTCCAGGCTGCGGAGAGCCACCTCCTCCACGCAATCAGAGGGGAACCAGCCCGTGCGACCTCGAACCGTCCCCTCCCAGTATCCTCCTTCACCCACACTCAACACTAAGAGAATCAAGAGAGAGAAACAACAGTGTGTGTGTGTGAGCAGTAAACATATGAAGAGTGTGCAGCAACAAAAACACACTATATAGACCAGAAGCGTCATGACCAGACACATTTTTGAGCCAAGTGGATTTTGAACTACCATCTTTCATATTTAGGTTCCACGATTATGGAAGGTAAAAAATTGTTTGTTTAAAATGCTGTGGCAGAAATCAGTCATTATGTCTGCATTTGTTGTGTCCAATCGAGTTCTTCAAGACCTTCCTTCCACTGATTACTTACTTGAAATTGTATGACTTGACATTTTCCAGTTATCATAAAGTTTTTTTTTTCATACATGGTTGTAAACAGGGTTCACATCCTTTTTGATTAATTAATTCTAGAGGTGTGCGATATCGTAGTATTGTGCTACAGCGCACATTCTATCAGTTGCAGTTCTGGCGCATCCATCTTAAACGCTGTGCAATGCAACATAGATTCACATCAAACGTTAACTCAGCGGTAGTGTTACACTCACGGGACACTGCACTTTGCAGTCACAAAAGTATATTATTTGCATGTGCATTAAAGCCTTGCCGGTTAAACATTTCATTTGCGTGCTGTTCTGACATGCGAGAAAATTATTTACGGCAAGAAGTTACACCTGAAGTGTGCGCACACTAAAAAGTCTGTCAAACAGCACCTGATTACTGGACTAAGTTATCTTTCTCTTCTGATTGAGCTAATACTGTCAAAAACACACAAGGTTTACATATAATCACAGTTGGTTATGTCTAAAGTGAAAGTAAACAGTTGAGAGAAAAAACGGTTGTGTGCCTGTATATTAGATGCGTGCGTGACTAATAGTAGTCATTATTTACTCACTCTCATGTTGTCCCAAACCTGTATTACTTTCTGTCTTGAACTGAACACAAAAGAAGACATTTTGAAGAATGTGGGTAACCAAACAGTAGCTGGTCCCCACTGACTTTGATAGTAAAAAAAAAAAATACTGTGGAAGTCACTGGGGACCAACAACTATTTGGTTTTTCACATTTTTCAAAATAACTTTTATGTTCAACAGAAGAAAGAAACTCATTCAGGTTTAAAACAATTTGAGAGTGAGAAAATAATGATAGAATTTTCATTTTTGGGTGAACTATCCCTTTAATGTTAATAAAGCAACAAAACACAATATAATGTGTATCTTTGTTCATATTTTTTAATGACAAAGACAAAATAATGACAAAGATTTTTATTTTTGCCCAATTTGGCCAAAATATCTGGCATTATTTTTAATTTTATATTTTGTTACCTTGTAAGGCTTTGTTTTTTTTTTAAATAAGGAAATATATATAAATATAAAACATAAAATAAGGAAAAGTTTGGCTGTACTGCTCAGACAACTTGCAAAATAGTAACACCAACATGACAAAGAATCGTGAATCGTGATTTTCCTGAAAAAAATTGTGACATGAAATTTTTGCCATATCGCCCACCCCTAATTAATTCCCATGACTTTTGTATGATTGTTCCATGTACAGACCGCTGGGAAGAATGTCAGACACAGTTCTTGAAATTAACAGATTTAAAACATTATACATATTTGTGTACAAATCTTTAAACATAAAATATGGTCTCAGATTTGAATCGAGCTCAATGGTGGACCTGGCTTTCTAAACCAGAGAAATTTATATTGATAAATTCGTTCAAAAGTTTGGGGTCAGTAAAATGTTTTTGAAAGAAGTCTTGTATGCTAACCAAGGCTGCATTTATTGCATCAAAAATACAGTAAAAAAATTTAAATAGCTTTGCTTTGATGAATAGAAAGTTAGAACAGCATTTATTTGAAATAGAAATTATTTCCAACACTATATGTCTTAACTGTTGCTTTTAATCAATTTGATCAATGTGTCTTTGCTGAATTAAAGCATTAATATCTTTAAAAAAAATTACTGACCCCATGCTTTTGAACTGTAGTGTATTTATATTCATATAGAATTTTTCCACAACTTTCAACATTTTACTATATTTCTCAGGCCTGGAAATGACAGTTTCAAAATTCCTTAATATTTCCAGTTTTTCTCATGACCATGGGACCCATGTATAGCCTAAATTGTAAGAAAAAAAAAATATTTTTTTATAATATATTTAATCTAGAGATGGATGTGGGCCCCCTGCACACTTAAATAATTAACCATCAAAACTGTTTTTCTTTTTTCTTTGGTATCATCTTATACCCCTTAGGGCACCAAAAGAGCTAGGACCGCCCCTGGTACCCCTTAAAAACATAGGTGCATGACGCCGCTGATACACACTCACAGCACCATCTGAGGTACACACAAACAAATTTAATCACAAATCGCATGCGAAATCACTATCACTTATGAGTTTACTAATACATGATGAAACATGCATATAAGCAAGCTATGGTGACAGATCTAAACATGGACTCTAGAATTAAACACACACATACACACACTCGCATGCATGTTGACATTGCTCGCAAACAGACATATACTGACATACCAACACATATCACCAGAATACATACACAGACAACGTTTATCCACACCTGTGAAAAACATACAGAAACAAACACACATTTAATGGTATTCTTGCTGACATATACAGTATACACTCACTCTCACACAACACACATCATTGTTCCTGTCCACACAGAGACACACACATCCATTCACCTTTGACTTTGTCTCCCTTGTTGAAGCTGATCTCGCGGTCCCCCTGGGTGGAGTGCGAGCGGGTGGCCACAAACACACGGCCAGGCACGGCACTGTAGAGACGCCGCCGCTGCCCGCTTGCTGTGCCCTGACTACTGATAGAGCCCGCCCTGTACAAAGGCACACAAATCAGACAACAGGGTTGACATTCATTAATTTATGCACATTTATTACCGGCTCTACTCATTCAGGTGTCCGTCTTCACAGGACATGAATATTGATGATGATTTAGGCATAGAGTTCGCTGAATGACAAGTTAACCTTGTCCTTTTTACTCTCTTTCTCACCCTTGTCTTCCTCGTGTTTGCTGGCTCCGATCGTCTCGGTCGCCTGTTCGACCACGAGACGGGGAACGGGTTCGTGCTCCACGGGGACTGCTGGAGCTACGCAAGGTGCCACCATGCTTTAGACCCTGACAGATACACATAAACACGACGAGTAACAATTAAAATTTGAACATAAATATGAAGAGTGTCAAACAGAAGGGTCAAGGTTAGCATGGCCCAGTTAGCCCCTTAACTCCCATGCTAATGGATAGCTTTTATGAATTCAAATTTGAAATGTATAATTTTCACATTTTACATATTTTTGCACATAATTATTATTTATTTAAAAATTATTTAAACAACATTACCATTAAAAAGTCTGGGGTCAGTAAGTTTTTTAATTGTTTTTCAAAGAAAATATGCTCACCAATGCTGCATTCATTTGATACAGTAATTACTGTGAAATATTATTACAATTTAAAAGAACTGTTTTCTATTTTAACACATTTTTCAAATGTAATTTATTCCTGTGATGGAAAGAGCTGAATATTCATCTGCTACTGATCATTCACAAACTGATTTGCTGCTCAAGAAATATTTCTTATTATTATCAATGTTGAGAACAGTTGTGCTGCTTAATATTTTTGTGGAATATTTTCACTTTCACTTTGAGCAACTTAATGCATCCTTGCTAAATTTACAAGTATTCATTTTTTTTTTTTTTTTTAAACACCTTACAGACCCCAAATATTTGAATGGTAGCATTTACTCACATATAAATAAAATTTAAGGGAAAAAAATAAACAAAAAACGAATTTACCTGCACGGAGACAAGGCTTGATCCAGCAGCGTTGGGAAAAGCGATCCAGTCTGGCACATTCATGCTGTTGTCACTGTTGGCCCGCAAGAAAGGATGAGGATGGGGCAATCCAAGAGTACGAGAACTCTCCCTCCTCTGGGGGGCATACTTTGGAGACTCCAAAAAGGGAACTGACATCAAATCAGGAGAGAAACAGTAATACAGAGAGAGAACAGATGCTAAGAGAGACAGAAGTACACTCTAATTGCCCAATAATGTCCTGCAAAATTCACTTCACAGGGTATTTGGCCATCTTAAGTGTGCAGTCATACACGTGGTCTGTATTCAATGATGTTGCAAAGCATTACAAATGAAGTGAACTTCAACAGATCCCCTGCTGAGTGTGTAGGGAGCAGTGAAAACTGCTTAGAGACTGTGAATCGCAAGGCAGCTAAAGAGAGACGAAAGTATCAAGCTCCAAATGTCACACAGTTTGAAGAGCAAATAAATGATCTCACACAGAATAAAAATACCGGCACAACCAAAATAAATCTCCGCTCCTTACCTACGTCTGATTCACGATGGTTTTTAATGATTTCTCCCAGCTCAAAATGGCCAGACATCACAGCCACCTAGAAAAGAAGTTCACACACGCTTAATATTTGCATCTGTGAATGACACACAGTGACGCAAGGCTTGGGAATATCGCAATATTAAACACACGCAGGCATTAACTTCCTTTCATATTAAACACAAACGCATGATCACAGTCACAGCTGGCTCTGTGGAGATGGCTGAGGTTAAGTAAAACTCGTTCGGCTCGCTGCAGCTTCACTCCACCTGGGACTCGCAATGCATACAAAAACAATAACACACTACAAGCTACAAAACAGCAAGCAAAATGTGTCATTTCTGTATCATTAGCATCAACAGACTGACATGCAAAAATAAAAAATGTGTTTACAAGCACAACAAAACACTGATAACTATCAAGAATCATGCCATTTTCATATGATTATAAAGATCATCAAACAGACATGTACAAAATAAGCTGGCAGAATCATGACATTTACATAATTTTAGACATTATTATTATCATTAAACTAACTTATAGTCACCGCTGCATATTAAACTGAGACGGGAGGAAGCATTTGAACATCCAAAAAATTACATTCTTCACCTTTAAGTTAACTTTAACTACATACATAAGGTTGGAAGAGGGTTTGTAGAATTTAATGATTATAATTTTTTTACCTGTTAATAATATGCAGAGCGTTGAAAAACAAATAACAATCTGCAAGTGTCTCATAATTACCTGGAAGGGGGTCTGCCCGCTGTTATTCTTTGTGTCCTTATTGGCTCCTCGATACAGCAGAATGCGGGCACAACTCTCCTAAATGGTGAAATTAGACAATAACAGCCTGAAGACGTTGAAGCCATCTAATGCTGGCCATAAAATATAACAAGCATTATACATCATACCACTTTAGTACCCCAGTAAATACAGAACTTATACACAAAATAATGAAATCTTCACAGGGATCTTTAAAGCATCACTGGAAAAACCATGTGACGAGCATGGCAATGCTTGACCAGCACCAAACCAGCACTAGTCAGCACAAACCAGCCTGAAAATTCATGCTGGTGTAAGACAGATATTTTCAACATGAGGTTTTATTATTTGGCTTGATTTTTTGTGCCAGGACCAGCAGTTATACCTTGTTATATAAAGCACATATGTGCAGGGCAGTGTTTCCGGAGGCATTCTGGGATGAGGAGTCTGCACCATAAAAAAGCAGGTGCTCCAAGTGTTGAGAGTTCCCATTTTGACAAGCCTGGAGAAAAAAAGAGAGAGAGAGAATAGGATAGACAAAGAATGAGAGGAGAGGAGGAAAGATAAAAGAGAGGTGGATAGGAAGAGCAGAAACAGTCATTTGACATACGGAAGGGAAAAGAGGAGAGAAGAATAGATTTTATACATTGTCAGAACAGACACCTTTGCTAATTAACACCACATGTGTGAGTAAGAGGAAGGGAAAGAAAGAATCAAAATAGATATGGAAACGTACACATGCACAGAGAGAGAAGAAGGACTGAGCAGTGATGCCCAATTGGTGATACTTGGAAGAAACTCAAGATCGGATTCTTGAACTTGTCTCTACTGCCTTTATGTTTGTAAGTTCTGTTTGCAACTTGTTTATCTTTGATGATTATTAAATTCCACCTTAAAAGACTGCAAATGACTTTATTTTTGTTAAACATTCCACCAGGCTTTTAGGTTTTTTAAGTCAAATTCCCTGCAAGGGCTTTCTCTGAGAAAGGCAAAAAAGCTTAAGGTGATTTATTAAAGTGATTAGAAACTTAGTGTAAGTCTGTTTTTCAACCACAATTTGACTGTTTTTAGTTTAAAAGTGAATCATTGTAATAATACTCATTTTAATAATATTACTGATAATGCTAAATGATATCTAGTATAATTTGAGTCAAAAAAGGAACAGTTTCTTGTTAGTCTCAGTGAAGCAGAGTACAGTGTGTGAAGGCACAAAATGTTTTTTTTCAATGTTTTTTAATGAAGTTTCTTATGCTTACCAAGGCTACATTTTTTTAATTTAAAAATACAGTGTAATGTTTGTTCTATGAAACATTATTAAAAATGTAATGCATGTATATTTGAATTTATTACTGTATATGCTGATTTAGTCCTCATGTAACTTTTGTTAATATTACCAGTTTAACTAGTATTTTACAGTTATTTATTATTATTTCAGGTTAATTTGACAGGGACAATGCACATCAATAATGCATAAATGTACAATGTGGCAGAATTAGCCAGAAGGCTATTTTGCATCTGCAGTCCCTGGACTGATGGTAAAAATTGTCACCCTAAAAATATAAAGAATTAATCAATACATAATACTTACATACTCCGAAACACATATAACATTCACACTATTCCTAAAACAACAAAAAACAAACAAACATCCGCTTAAAAGTTATACTATACATAGAACCAACAAATCAATACCAGCTCACTCATATACACAATTCAGCTGTCAAACAAAATGACAAACAATGCATCAATAATATCATAATATCAATATACAGACAAAGATAATGTAAGCATACAGACAAGTAACAGTAGCCCTAATCATTCAATCAGTACTAAACCAAACAACCTCATATATATAGCATAAAAATCTCAAACTAGTAGAGCAGAAAAGACAAGACAGCAGCAAAGTTTAGTTTATAAAATTAATGTTGACAATGCTGACTCTCAATTAACCACTTCTTTAAGTGAAACTTAAAGGAGGCATAAGTATTAAAATTTATAATGTAAGTTGGGATGGAGTTCCACTCACGAGCAGCCCTAAATGAAAACACCGTTTGACTAAATGCACTTTTTCTTAAAGGGACTATGCACTTACTGCACTTCTCGTTAATCTGTAACCAGATGGTGCTACGTTTACAAACTGGCTCAATACAGGGGGAGACAGTCCATGTCTGATTTTATACATAAGACAAAGATCTGTATATATAATCAAATTTTCCCAACTTAAAATATTATATATATACTTTTTAATATCACAGTGATGATGGTGTATGTATTTCCTATCTAAAACTTTAAAAGTTTGTTTATATAAAGAGATAATTGGTTTGAGAGAAGTATTATTTGCTTGTGACCAGGTTGTCAAACAATAGGTGATATGTGAGAAGATCACTGAATGCATAAACATCTTCGCAGCCTTAGTTGACATGCAGCTACGGGCATATCTAAAATTTGCCAAGTTGAACTTAATGTGATTGCAAACCTTCTTGATGTGCGTTTTAAAAGATTGATATCAATATATATACCCAGATATTTAAAATCCGAGACAACTTGTAGTCTCTCCCCAACTATGACTACATCTGACTCCACACGGCAACTTTTAGTTTTACTGAAAAACATACATACAGTTTTCCATACATTTAGTTGTAAGCAATTATGTTTTAGCCATTCCGTGATCTTTAACATTGAACTTGCTGATCAGCAGCTCGAGTTGCACTATTAGCATCTGGATGTTGGAATTGAAACATACATTTGGCAAATCATTTACATAGAGAGAAAATAAAAGTGGGCCCAAGATTTAACCTTGCGGAACACCTGCTGACAAAGAAACAACACCTGATTGATAAGTCTTCACTCTAACCAACTGAGACAGATGTGTTAAATATGATTCTACCCATTTAATGGTGTCTACAGAAAAATTAAATGCATTCAATTTAGATAACAGAATTCCATGATTAATGGTATCGAAGGCCTTTTTTAAATCTAGGAAGATGGCACCGACAACCCCTTCTCGATCCAACAATAACTGCAGTTGTGCTGCTTAATATTTTTGTGGGAACCATGATACATTTTTCAGGATTCTTTGATAAATAGAAAGTTAAAGAGAACAGCATTTATTTGAACTTTTGTTTGAACTTTTTGTAACATTGTAATGTCATTCCTGTCACTTTTGATCGATTTAATGCATTCTTGTAGAATAAAAGTATACATTTCTTTCTTTAAAAAACCCCCCAAAGAAACATACTGTAAACTTACTATAATGGTACTGTATGTATCCAAAATATAAAGACATAAAAACATAAAGCGTAAATAATATGCAGGTATGTTCTCAGGGTAGATCAGTGCTTCCCATGACACATGAATGAATGATTCACAGATACCGGGCTACAAAATCAGACCTAGGGCTGGATGATAAAACGATAATGATAATTATCAAGATATAATTTTCCTCGATAAAATGATAACATGAGTTCAATAAATGTTCTATATAATATTTATGCGCCAAAAGCGAAAACACAAATGAACGAAACAGCGTGGAGCATTTATCCGCTCGGCTCAAAGTTCAAGCTGCAGAGATGCATTTACTCGCTGATGAGTGTCGGTCACACGACACTAAACAGCGCTGTGAGATCCAGTGTGAAGCACTTGAATTCAGCGAAGGACACAAATGAGTCGGTGATTTAAACTAGTTTAAAGCCAGATGAAACAGCGCTGACAAACAGGAGAAACACTGTGCGCAACGAGACAGTCAGAAGACTTTTCAATCTACAAATCACCATCATTTACCATGGATTTACTGTAGTAATACTAACCGCACCATGGTATTGTGGCAGAAATGTGGGATATTCATACAAATTTTTACTATATTATTAATGCAGACTTGTATTAAAGGTATTAAAGGAGTATTGGAATATATTACAGTATTTTTTAAGCTATAGTGTTTGTGCATACTAAAAGTATTTAGACTACAAATACCTAAAAACAATATAGATACATTTTTGCCATGGTATTGAGGTTTTAACAGCGGTTATCATGATCTAAATGTATAGATCATCTGCATCCGAACTCTAAAGCTATTACCACTGTCAACTCAAGCTACTGTCAAATGTGCATTTCTAAGAGACAAAAAGATGTAATATTATTAATATTGCAGTCTGCACTGCAAACTGTGCTGAAGATAAATGTCATCAAAGTCAGGCAACACAAATCTGTTCCATGATTTGAAACAATACCAATGCAGAAACTAAGAAATACATTTTTCTATTAAGATCATTATTTTGTTAAAGAAAATGACTGGAAAAGTGTAAAGAATTCAAAAACTGATATTAGTTATAAACTTATTGTTACCTATGGATGGATGGAAGATGGATAGATAGATAGATAGGTAGATAGGTAGATAGATAGATAGATAGATAGATAGATAGATAGATAGATAGATAGATAGATAGATAGATAGATAGAATAACACTATAACACTATATAGAATAACATGACAATTGTGGCACATCAATTATATCAGTTACAGCAGTTATCAGTTATACATCAATTATTCAGGTGTTTGCTGTATATGTTACAAAAACTGTTCTTCTCAGCACTTTTTGTACCTGATGGGTTTCGTCCCAGCCATTCTCATCACGAAGCCCTAGCTTGGCTCTGTGGTAGAGGAGGGTCTCGCAGCAGGAGGTGTCGCCCCCTATCAGCACAGTGTGGTAAAGTGGTGTCAGCCCACGGCTGTCTTTATAATCAGGAGATGCCCCCAAAGACAACAGCGTCTAAAAAAACAACAACAGATGATTAGATTTAAATATGAATTTTTAATTACAAGCATAATTTCATCCTAATCATGGTTTTGTGTATGTGCTACCAGTAGTGCAGTGTGTGCATGTGCTCTGACAGCCTTGTGGAGAGGGGTCAAGCCATCCTTTGCCCTAAAGTCAATGTGTGCTCCCCCCATCACCAGCACCCTGATGATCTCCCCTCCGCCCGGCTCCGTCTGTACAGCCAGAGTGAGTGGGGTCTCTGTCACACACACACAATCGGTCAGTTACAATAGCCAAATGGATAATTACAATCAGTGTGGTAACACACACACACAAGTAATCAGTTATTACACAAGGCAAATGGATAATTACAATCTATGTGGTACATTATTCAGGAAGATTTTCCTATTTCTATCTTTTGCTGTTGAGTGCCAGTAGGAAATATTAGTTTACATTTCCAAACATTCCTTTTGCCATTACTTGTAAGAATCCATTGAGATTTTTGTTTTAATAATTTTGGACACCACTGTATATATATATATATATATACACACACACAGTATGTATATGATTTGTCTAGACAGTCTTGGCATCAACCCAAGATCATCAGCATGTTGATGTGATGATGGACAAATTGTTCTTTTGAGTCACATATTTTTAATGAATCAACTGATCCAGCCCACAAAGATTCATTCACAAACTTAATTCACAAATCAGACTGATCCAGATCCCAAGGTCAACCCAGTGATTCGTTTGCAATGGTTAACAGCTTTATGATACACATAATACAGTACATATATTTCAGTAAAATTTTTAAAATATCTTCTTTTGTGTTTTAAAGAAAAAATAAATACACTACATTGTTTTCCCGTGCACTGGTCAAGTTTGAGATTTTGGGCTATTCGCCTTTTAAAAATGTGTTGTTTCAGACTAATGGAATTTTTTTTCTAGCTATTTTCTGATCTATGGCGTGATAAAAAGAGATATCAAAAATTCCCTCTGTAAAAACCTTAAAAGAAACAAGAACTTTGAACCTGGCTCAATCCAATGTTCAGATTTCTGTTCTGAAAATGTATGCAAATTAATGTATATTTAATCAGAGAATGCCACATTTGCATATTTAAACATGTAATACAAATTTTTTTACAATTCTTAATATAATCAATCAATTGGAGAAGTATGGTGATATGCATTAGTTACTTTGTTTTTGTTGTTGTTGTTTTTTTTTTACCCTATTCACGTAGGGTGTATCCTGCCTTAAACAGGTTTGGAATGACATGAAGGTAAGTAAATAAAAAGGTTGTTTTTGTTTTTGTCTGAACTATGCCTTTAATTGTAACAGCATATTTTTCTCAGATCAGCCTCCTGGTGGTTGCAAATGGTGCAGCAGTTCTCACTCCCCATTAGCAGGGTCTGCTTTGAGAAGTGACTGTCAGCCTGGCAAGCACAACATCAACTCTGTGAACAACACTCAAGTGTAGTCATCTTGCAAGTCAAACTCTGCCACAAATGAATGCTAATATTACTCTGCATCATCTGGTGGTCCATAAAACGACTTTCACGGCATGTCTGGCCACGTCTCCAGCTCACCAATTGCTCACCAAAGCGCTAAAAACTTGAATTAATATGCCATAAAAGATGCTGCCCCGTTACAAATACATTCAAATTATTCAGTGGTTTTTCTCTGTTGACGCGCATTGAACTGAACCGTTGAGTAATTGTTTCATCTCATTAAGCAGCCCAAAAGTAGTAATTGGGTTTAGGAGGCAGCCACTGAGTCTCATGTTAACTTTATGCATTTGTTGCATAATTAAAACTCCAGATGACTTTTGTTGGAAACTGCATGGATCGTTTGAGAAGATGCAAATGCCCATTCCTGTAAACGCTCCTTGAATATTCATGCAGCCATATTTCATAATATTCATGGCCAAGTTTATGCTCTGCTGCCAGTAATTCATTATTCAGCTCACTAATGGGAAGTTCATTAACTCTCACAGGAAAGGAACAGTGCAGTGCCTGACACCTCACCTCCTGTCTCAGCGTCGTGGTAGTTGGTGTCAAGTCCTTTGTCTACAAGTTTGGCTACCTTTTCCCCAGCCCCGGCCTGGATGTAGTCCATAAACTTCTTCAGACTGGCCTATTGGGGGAGACACATACAATTTATGCCTCACAGCCATGCTAGGCTGTGCATGCCCTGAGGATAAGCTACTTACCGTATTTAACATACAGACTAAGACGCAAGTAGCACATCTTGAATGTTCACTTTATATTTCTATTTTTGGAAAAGAATAAGATAATTTCTGTGATGACGCCTACCTTTGTGTGCAGTTTGGCCAGCTGTTTTTCATCTAGATTTGTCTGTTTGTACACCCTGGTTTTGTAGCGGAACTGTGTGAAAGAAAATCAGCCAAAATCAGTGTAAGATTAAGAAAGATGTAAGAAACTGAGAGCCGTCAAAGAAACTTCCATCCGTTTGTGGAGGAAAAATGAAATGTTTACAGTAATGTAAGGAGGACTGATGTTATATAAGGAGAGTTAACAAGCACAAATGTTTCGTCTTTTCTTAAAACCCTTACAGGAACTTTTCAGAATAAAAATGTCTTGTGATAAGTAAAGTTGTCTAAAACTGTTCTGGCAGGACTATTCTTCTAGATGGTGTAACTTCTGTTTGTGGCACAATTACTTTATGGACACATCCTTTAATAGTATGGTTGTGTTGATTTTATTTGTTTTATTATTTATTTTAAATTACCTAAAACTATTATATTTAAATTACCTAAAACTATTTTAAAAATAGTTACAGGTCATTTAAATAAAGCTGAAACAAAACAAAATATTAATATTAGATGAAACACTTAAACTTAAAAACAAAAACCTTAACGACAGCTTTGGAACGGAAACAACTATATTTAAGTTGAAGTATTAAAATTACTAAAAATAAAATGAAAACTGAACATACAGTTTACTTAAGTAAATAATTTTTACTAAAACATTAATAAATACTATAACAGTATATAAGTAATACTAAAATAACACTGGTGTAAGATTTCATTAAAAAAGCATCTTGAGGTATCAAAGTATCAAGCACTGTAACTGAACACAGCAGAAATGCTGAGAAGCACAAGCCTAAATTAAGTTGTTACAATCATATTTTGTAATTGTTAATAAATGAAAATACAGAAGCACATTGGCGTTGGTAGGAGTACTTGGTATCAGACTGAAAAGAAAATAAGTGATATTGCCCACCCCTATTATCAACTTCAGATGAGAAGGGCTTTTTGTAAATTAATTAGACTTTAAGTTGAGTATAATATTAATTGCTCTGCGCTCTACAAATAATAAAAAAAAAACATTTTAATTTTTTCACTTTAACTTTAAATGTCTAAAGACATTCTCCAATAAGCCATATCAGGGTTATTAGGATTCATATTACCAGAGAAGACGCTTAAAGAATTATTATCACCTAGGCAACAAACAGTTTGAAGCAGCAGTTTCCTAGCACCAACATTCACATTCAACTATAGAACAAGATTTTTTTTTTTAAAGAAAGAAGAAAAAAGAGAGTAAACAAAAAATGCCTAAAATGAAGAGGAGAACAACAGGAAGGGTACCTCCAGGTAGGGTACTCCTTTCTCAAAGGATTGTGGGTATTCGCGGAGCGGCCTCTCTTCCTCCAGGAACTTGGCATCGTGCCCATCAGTAGCAGGTTGGAAAAGGCCATAGTTTAATACATCCCTTAGAGATTCAGTTAGACTACACAGCACCTGCTGCTTTGCCTTCCATACGGTTGTATCAGGGTTGAACCTCAGACACTTCTATAGAGACAGAGAGAAAAAAATGGCTGTTAGATTAACAAAATGATTCAACAATATAATACTATTTAATTATTTGCTTTTAATTATATATAATTATTATATTATATTATTAAAATATTATATTGTAATATTACATTTCAAATATTTATATATTTATTTATATTATAGACGCTAACATTTAAAGTTTTGGGGTTGGTAAGATTTTTTAATGTTCTTGAAGTTTAAAAGAAGTGTTTTCTGCTCATCAAGGCTGCATTTATTTGATCATAAATACAGTAAAACTAGTAATACTGTGAAGTTAAAATAACCGTTTTCTATTTTCATCTATTTTAAAATGTAATTCAATCTTGTGATGTTAAAGCTGAATTTCCAGTCTTCAGTGTCACATGATCCTTAAGAAATCATTCTAATATGCTGATTTTCTGCTCAAGAAACATTTATTTTTATTAACAGTTCTTCTGTATATAGAAATTGTAGTTTCTTTAAAAAATGACACCAAACATGAACAGTATGTATTACATTTTTGATCATATGTATTATAATTAATCTGTTTTCATATATTTTACATTATTTATTTACATATAAATATATATGGTTAATTTTATTTATTAATAATAACTACCAAACAATTACTATTACTATAAATTACTATTTATCCCCATTGACCCTAAAAAGAAAAAATGCAGTTCTGACCGATGTGCACTAGAGGGAGACATTGTCATTCACTGAGGTGAAACATCACCGCTTGTCGGATTAACAGACCCCGCCTGACCAGCAACTGTCCATCAGCTTCATTAACATATAATTTGAGTCTTTGTTCACCCTGGTAGTGCTAAATGGCAATGCTAATTGATTAATTAGCCTGCAGTAATACCTCCAATCCACAGCCTGCTCAGGTACTGTAATAGATGCTTCGGAAGGTCAGGAATTGCGGTGTGAGTTGTGACACACCCCACACGGCAAGTACTGCTATGACATTGCCTACAACTCCTTGCAGCCTTCAAGCTTGAGCACAAGCTCCAGACTAAGGGACATGGTAGCTTCGAGCTGCTCAGGCTGAATTTTGGGACAGCAGCGCTGTTCCAGCAACTGTGAAAATGGGACAGCCCTGCAGCTGAGTGCTGGAAAGAAATCCCCTCCTCTGACCTTGAGGAGTTAAGTCCGAAACGGTCAGTTTCCTGCTCTCATTACCACTGTCCTCTTGTATGTGTGTGTGCACATGCAGTGGCACAGAGAAGTGTGAAATTTCTTCCTCCCTCTGTTATTCAGTCTCTCACTTTGCACACAGCCAATCCCCATCACCATGGCAACCAGTTCATTAGTGGAGCAAGCTGCAGGTTGCGATAGAAACATCTCAGCAGTCCCTTGGTGCGCTATGGTATGGTGTACGTTTCACTGTGATCTTACAGAGTGCATGTGCGATGGAGGGAGTTCTGCTCGAGAGAGGTCATAGGTGTAGTGGACAACTTCACAGACAATTTGGAATATCAAGACGTGTGGCGATCACTCACACAAGTCAAACATCTTGCATATGCAAGGATATGCAGAATAGTTCACCCAAAAATGAACATTTCATCATCTTTTATACATGCCTCAAGCCTTTTGAAACCCTTTTTTCTTTTTCTGTGGAAGACAAAAGATGTTTATCCAAGCTGCTTTTTCCAATATAGTGAAAGTGGATGGTGACCACAGCTGTCAAGGCAAGAATTTCAGTAAATGGCTTCAGAAGACATGGAATTTCCTATGGACCATTGTTATGGTGCTTTTCTTTTTTTTTTTCTTTTTTTTTTTGGAGCTGTACAGCCTCTGGTTCAAATCTACTTTCACTCTACGGAAAAGAGCAGTGTGAACATTCTTCGAAAAACATGCCCTTGTTTGTTCCACTGAGGAATAAAAACCATACAGGATTGAAACGACATTAGGTTAGTAAAAAAAATGGCAGAATTTTCATTTTTGAGTGAACTATCCCTTTTAACGCTACACATACAATGCAAATTATTAAAAAAAGGTGCACACCACAGATGTAGTAGACGTGAGTTCATTCGCACCCATGTGATTACAATCATTTTGTTGGAATGATAATCAACCTGGAAAATTATTTATTATAATGATATCTAATTATACTAATTTGGCAGTTAATCTAAGAGCTATTATTTTCAGGTCCAAACAACAGACTTCTTCACAATGCCGTCCTCTCTTTTTTCCACTGACAATAAGCGTGACATCCTGTGCTGTTTTCAAAACATTGAGGAACAATTTATAGATGAAAGTTCTAAACAGATTAGCTAATTAAGCAAAATGTACCTAAATGCCTTTGTGCTCTATGCCTGGTCTAACTGCTTTACTGATAGAAATTCTGTTTAAGAGCTACATCTCTATCTCTCTCTTGACTTTTTCATACTTGTTTTTCTCTGTTCTTATAATGTTCTGTTGTGAACCCATTACTTTGATTCTTATTCTTTCTCTCTCTACTCTTTCTCTTTAAGTTCGGTGCCAAGAGGTACAACATTCAGTTAAAGTTAAAATATTAAAAAGGCAACTTTGGTTTAATAGTTTGGTTTAACTGTTCTGCCCCGCTGACTTTTTTATGAGACATAGTCCATTTAATGTACCAAGCTAGTGGAAACCAACGTTTCAGATTTTATGGCCAAGCATGTTAAAAATCATTTACCATTACTGCACAAGCATCCGCATCTGTTATTATACGTCTGAAAACTGTTGAGAAATTGTGCATATACATATGTGAACAAATCAGATTTTTTTGCACTTTTCACTGTCAGACCAACAAACAAGTCAAATAACAATCCAGCTAGAATAGGGTCATGTTAACAGAGATTTGCTAACATGATCATTACAAAAATTCACACAGTTGAGTTTAGTTGTCCCATGTTGCCAAACGTCCTAGATTAGCCTGATGCAAACTACATTATTGATTCAGAGAGCTGGGATCCCTGCAGACTGCGTATAATATACAGAAAAATGCCACATTTTGCTGATATAACACTTAAGGACTGCTGTGCATGGCAAACCAATATTTTTACTTTACTCTGGATATGTTTGAACTATTACAGACATTGAAATGTACAGTTGTAGGAAAAAGTATGTGAACGTAGATGTACCATGGGTTAAATGGCTCATACAATTTGATCTCAACAACAATGGACAAACATAGTCTGCTTTAACAATTAACACACAAAAGTGTATGTGTTTTCATGTTTTCCTGGACATACTATATGTAAACTTTCACAGTGCAGGACGGAAAAAGAATTGGAATAGTTGGATTTAATAGTTGACTCTTTTGTCAACAATAACCTTTGGGTCTTTGGGTTACAAGTCAGACTCTCTAACCATTAGGCCACGACTGCCCCCAATAAGGACATGGAAACATATAATTTTTGTGACTTTATACATGTTTGACTTTATTCTGTGATAATTTTAAATAACAGACAGAAATTAACTGAGCTAATCATGGAGAGACCACTTTTTCAATAAGTTAGCATGAAAATCATTGCTGTAATCTGAAACTGTCTTATATATGCAAGCATTACGTGGTGTTGTAGTCTTACTAAAGTGTTTACTCATGTTTGACTGGTACAATATTTCATGTAACCCTCCATGTGTCTCTCTCTCTCATTGTAGCAGCTCCCTCAGGCCCATTTCTGCAGGGCAAGAACAGGGGGGATTAGTAGATTTTAATTAGATCTATAGAGAAATAACCTTCACTGCCTCCTCCTACTCCTCCTCTCTCTCTCTCTCTCTCTCTCTCTCTCTCTCTCTCTGCCATTTTCATGACCACTCCCATCTAGTCTTCACAATTACACATACTTCTCATTTTCAACCATCTTCCTCTTCCACTGGAAAAAATATATATAAATTCTTACTCAGTGTTTTTGACATTGGCAAACACTTTTTTATAAAGCATAAATCAAACCAAATGTGATGTTAGTGAGGTTCATACTTAAGTTAAAAAATAAATAGATAGATAGATAAATAAATAAATAAATAACCATTTTTTTTATTTATTTTTATTAAAATAAACCAGTTATTTGAAATTGTAATAATATTTCGCAATATTTATGTTTTTACTGTATTTTTTATTAAATAAATGCAGCCTTGGTGAGCAGAAGACACTTCTTAAAAAAACAAAAAAAAAAACATTAAGATAATAGACTAAATACTGCAATTTTTTTTTTTTTTTTGCAGTTTAGCAATACTTTCCATTCCTGACTTGTCCTATCCTCTTTCCATCCCGTTCACTCTCTTTCTCTTTTCTCTAAGAAAATTGTTTTAATATTCAGCCAATGTTATGTTAATCAATTAGCATACAGTTCCTATGCAGTTTGTGGTAATACTAATGAATCTCAATGTTTGATTTCACGTACATTTTGTATGATAAACAATTCTAGTTCTGTTTTGGGTCTGCGCTTGATGTCCGATGGCAAATCTGCATCCAAAAGCGTTTAATGCATTACAGGGTGAGTGGGCATTCCCGCAGCCCTACATTTGCTCGGTTGTGTTTGCACACCTCCTGTCTCTCCCCGAACTCATTAAACCACAATTAACGAGCAATTGCAGTTTATTGAGGGTGAATTAGCTGGTATGTAGAGCAGGCCTAATGTACTGGGATTATGCAGACATATTAATCCACACAGAAAAAGCAGAGGGAGAGAGAGAGAGACTGATAAAAGAACATGGTTTAAGGCAAAACAGAAATCGGGAAGACATAGGAGAGAAAGACATGAAAAATAATCTGAAAGTCACAAAAAGCCACACCTGACTGCCTTCTTTAATGTATACAGAGAATTAAATATAATTAAAATTATGTTAAACAAAATTACTGTTAAAAGTTGGTTCTAATTTTATAACCTAATACATCATGAAAGCATCACTGAATTGCAGCATTTGACTCCTATAACATCTTTGCATAGGCAGGTGTTGCAGATGGGCTAAAAACACAAGAAAAACATTTGGCAGAGTGTTTCGATCCAGCTCAGATCATCTCCAGGTGTTTCACTGCCATCCTGTTTCATCTATCAACCAATCTTACACTAATTACAATTTGCTAGTGGCTTGTTGGACTAAATAGGCAGTTTTGGATAACTGGAACAAAGAAAATGCCACTCGTCTCTCACTTCCACTCGCACACAAACATACACAAACTTCCCCCTCACAAACACACACACTAATGCACATATGCACACCTACATTCATTATACAATCCCACATTAGAAGAGTAAAAAAGCAAGAGCAGATACAGTTTGGTTTTTACAAACACCGAGAACGATAAGGAAAAACTTGCTGAAACCTTGAATATGCTCCCTTCATCAGGCATGTCCAAATCCAGTGTTTCAGTAATACCCATTCTACAAAAATGCCTCCATCTGGTCAATTTTTGAATGCAGATATCCCACAATCCTTGTGTGTGTGGTCTGGCAGTTGGTTGCAAGAATAAAAATGCTTTCCGACTGAATAATTGAAACAAATTAAACTGTAGATTTTTTTTTGTCCCTATAAAAATTATTACTTAAATAATAAATTAACTAGAAAGTCTCTAAAACATTTGCTTGGTTATTTTGAACAATAATTTCAAAATAAATTCACAATAATTATATATATTATGTATAAATCAGTGTTGATCTTGTTAACTAAAACTACTAAAGGTGACATATCATGAAAATCTGACTTTTCCAGGTTTTAAGTGCTATAATCAGGTCCCTGGTGCATCTACAACCAAGGAAACGTGAAAAAGATTAACCCTGTAACTTTTTTTGGTAAGCCTTTTTCTGCAAGCGTCTGAAAAAACGAGCGCGTCTACATTTGCTCCCTTGGTGACGTGGCAAAGGGATCTCATTATAATATTATTATTACCGCCCCTTAATCTGTAAGTTTCCACCCACGGCGCCGTCATTTTTATTTCACAAGCGACAACGGTGTATTAGTTCTAATGCCATGGCGAAAGTTTGAGCAAAACATGTTAACTGTTCTGCCTTTGGCTGCACAGACGAGCACAGAACAATCCCAGCCTCAGAGGAGACAAGAGAGCAGTGGATTTATTGATTTATTTAAAGAGCAGGTCATATGGATTTTTGAAAAATATATCTTTTGCGGTTTATAACGTAGCTATCCTTAAATTAAAACAATCTGCAAAGTTGTTAATCAAAAAAGTGCATGATAAATAAAGATATTGTCTCTCACGGCTGATGGAACAGAGCGCCCCATAGCTTTCGTGTCACGCTCCCTTACTGTTGCTGAGAAGAACTATGCACAGATTGACCGGGAAGCTTTGAGCCTGGTATGGGGTGTGAAACGATTTAATCAGTATCTGTATGGAAACACATTTACCTTGGTTACAGATCATTAATACTGTATGTGATGTATACCTAGTGCAGCTTTAGGTTTCCAGGTAAAGCAAGATAAGTCTTACTGAAGTAGTTCTGATAATTCGCTGTGAACCCACTATTTCCTAAGAATGTGTCGATTAATGTAGAATGACGTTGTTTTAGTTTGCTGCACCGGCAGCTATAGGGTTAATGCCTGTGATACAGCTGTTCTGCGCTCTGATTAAAGTGGGTCATATGATGCGATTTAAATTTTTCCTTTCTCTTTGAAGTGATACAAGCTCTTGGTGCATGAAGAAGATCTGTAAAGTTGCAAAGACTAAAGTCTCTTTGGTTTACAAACTGTATTGTTTGATCAGTTAGTCACATTAGCACTCGGCTAACGTATCCACCATTATTGTTTTAAGTGTTCACAGTTTAGCA
Organism: Sinocyclocheilus anshuiensis; assembly: GCF_001515605.1. Classification (NCBI taxonomy): domain Eukaryota; kingdom Metazoa; phylum Chordata; class Actinopteri; order Cypriniformes; family Cyprinidae; genus Sinocyclocheilus; species Sinocyclocheilus anshuiensis. The sequence continues at coordinate 142,364 of NW_015555766.1, forward strand.
GCTAAACTTTAGCTGTGGGCACGATT
>NW_015555766.1:142599-146357 GCF_001515605.1 Sinocyclocheilus anshuiensis
CACACCGGTGTGATCGTACGCTCCAGGGACCAGCCAAGACTGATCACACTGGTGTGATCGTACGCGTTAAAGGGTTAAAACATTTTTGTAAATCAAAATAAAACTGAAATAAAATAAAATATAAATATTAGATAAAAACTTTTGTTGCCTGAAAGTTTAAGCCCTAAAATTGCTAACTGAAAACTAAAACTGATATAAAATTACAAAATTTTAAATAAAAACTATTTAAACCAGGGGTGCCCAAACTCAGTCCTGGAGGGCCAGTGTCCTGCAGAGTTTAGATCCAACTTGCCACACCGGCCCTCCAGGACCGAGTTTGGGCACCCCTGATTTAAACTAATATTTTTTTTAAATGACAAAAGCACATAACAAAATTACAAAAAAATTCAACTACAATTAAAATTAGCACTAAAAATATAAACATAAAAGACAATTCAAAATATTAATGAAAACTATAATAGTATATACGATTCTAAAATAACACTGGTATAAATGATATTATGGTGCCTTAGAAGGCAAACAAAACACTCTGTTGAGTAACTAGTCGAATGGGCAGCGAGGCAGCAAAACTGCCTTTAGGTTGACTTCACTGAAAGAACACTCTGGGCCCAGGTCTACTATTTTAAATCAATTATCAAGCATAATCATATTATTCATGAATCATTAATCTCCAGCCACTGCCCACAGCAATAGGATGGGCCAGGGAGCATAATGGGAAAGTAAACCTCAGTACTGTCATTCAAAGAAATGAAGAACAACTATAGACACATACTGTAGAGTATTAGATGCTATCATGTGTTTCTGGTTTGGGATGAAGCAGCGCCGTCGATTCCATCCCTTTCAGCAAACATGTCCACAGTGACTTTAATTAAAAGTGCCTGCTTTAATTTGTGGTGTGCAATAAACGGATTACAGCAGTGGTGATTTCAGTCCTGAAACCTCTGAACCTCTTAACCGGTCTTGTGAAAAAGAGCTTCACTTGAACACCCTCACATGCTTTTTACTGGGCTACTTTCTATGTGCTATCTTTCATTTTCTCTCCATCTAAAATGGTTGAGGTCACCTTGAGTCTGTTTCTATTTGAAAGTCATAACAGTAGAGTCCCTGTACTTACTTTCTCTTGTTATTTTTCTTTTTCTTTCTTGTCTCTCTCTTTTTTCTCTTTCTTTTTGTTTTATCTGGGAAAAAAACATTTTGCTGACGTTTGCACATCTATTTGGAGGAGACGTTTGGATAAAATCTACTTACACGCATATGCGCGCACACACACTCGGGCAACCGCACACCGACCGTATGAGTGTACACTGGAGGAAAATTCAGCAGATCCAGCCAGCGTTAGCCCATATTTAAACATAGATTCCTGAGCAACCAAAATCCTGTAAAACCATATACCATATCAAGAGATGTGTGAAATATAATATAGTTTAAAAGTTCATAGTAATAGGACATGTCAAACATACTTGAAACAAATTGAAACTCTTTCTGACAATAATGAGTCTTGAATAAGTAAAGTGACCCGTGGATCACTGAGCCACTAACTACATTTACACCACTGTTCTAAAGTTTGTGATAAGATGTTTTTGAAAGAAGTCTCTTATGCTTAACCAGGTTGCATTTACTTGATCAAGTAAAAACAACTGTGAACTATTATTACAACTAAAGAATAACAGTATTTAAACTCCATTTTTATAGATTTTCAAATGCAATTTTTTCTTGTGATGGAAAAGCTGAATTTTCAGCATCATTACTCCAGTCTTCAGTGTCACATGATCCTTCAGAAATCATTCTAATATGCTGATTTGATATCCAAGAATGAACATCTCATTATAATCAATGTTGAAAACATTTGTGCTGTTTAATTTTTTTTTTGTGGAAACCATTATACATTTTTTATTACTCTTTGATGAATTCACATTTCACAGCACCTCTCTTTTTTGGAGTATGTGCACAACACCGAGTCCAATTTTAGATTAAATCACATCATGTAGGTCTGTTAGTCCGATTTTTCAAAAATCAGAATGGTGCAAGTTTAAGCTTTTAAAAAAAGAAGAATTACTGCCTTAGACCGACTGAAACCCAACTTTTGAAGTGCATGTACATAAACTTATTGAAAGTGCTAATGACACTTCTGCTTTGTGGCGGCAGCTGCAGCACTAAATGTGTGTTTGTTGAGTGTGTGGCCCACCTACTGGCAACTTGCTGTGCTCTGGGATCTATTTCAAAGTATATTCACATTTTTTATATGTATAACGTACTGCTAAGGAGGAAAATGTAAGTATAGCAGGTCTTTTGTGCAGCAGAGGTCATGCATATTGACTGAGAGGGTGTCTGGCCCTATTGAAGGGAGAGCAAGTTCTGACCTGCCATAGCAGAACACATGCTCCAGACTGTTTGAGATGGCATTGAAAACTTGAGAACAGCTTTTCCAAGTCTGTGTAATTCATTCGTGGCCCCCTTTTTAGATTCGTATACTTGTCATAAACTTGTATCACTCCCAGTATTCGCCTAATTGATTTTTTGAGCGGTGTTTGGCGGCGCTCTGACTGCCTGGTTAATATGTATGCTGTGGGCTCAACCAGGCATGGCTAGCAAAAGACGGATGTTGCATAGCATATGAGTGGGTAATTGGAAAACAGGTGTGGGTTTGTGTGTGTGTGAGGCTAACCGTCTGTTTGATATCAGGAATGCCAATCCGAAAGACCATCATAGCTATGTGCGTGTCGTCAGGTGCATTGCTTGAGCTTCGCTCTCTTAGCTTCCGCTGTTGTTGCTGCTGATTAGCCTGCGTTTGGTGGGTGGGTCCAGGGTTGGACGAATACGGGTTGGCCGTGTGGCCTGGGTTGCCGGGTCGTAGCGGTCTGTCTCCTGGAATTCGTCCAGCCATTGTGCTTTTTTGCCTTTGCCCCTCTTCCCTGCCTCCTCTCAAACGCCCTGGTCCTCGCCTGATGTTATCTTCATCGTCCACATCCTCTTCGTCATCCAACTCCAGCTCTCCGTTCTCCTCCTCGCCTTCCTCGTCCACGCCATCATCATCCATTTCCTCTTCCTCCTCCTCCTCCTCCGCCCCTGGATAAAGGTGTTGACTGTTTCCCAACATCCTTTGCTGCTCCTCGTCACTGGAGAGGGGGCTGAGCGGCATCGTCATGGCGACAGGGAGAGTGGCACCAGTGGCAACGGCATCATCCCCAGAGACACACTGTGAAAAGAGAAGAGGAGTGTAAGCATGAGAAATAGCGAGAGGTGGATGATGAGAGGAGGAGAGAGCAGACTGAGAGAACAGAAGTAGGAGTTCGAGAGAATATAAAGAACAAACAATCACACATCACTCCATCATTCAGTAGCTCGCACCAAGTCGCAACAGGCCGTTCATGCAAGACGTTCTTGCATTCGTGCTGTTTTTCAACACACTAGAGTGACATCTTTGACAGTCACAGCATCTCGCTGTTTTTTAAGCGTCTCATGCCATAAGCATTACGTTTGAAACTCAGTGGAATGAAACAGAATCAAGACGAACTTCTTTTAACTTGACACAGTGTCTCAAAAACATGGCACTCATTGCTGGGGACTTCAGTGAGACATGTCGCAGTGGTAAGTGCATGTTCACAAAGAAAAACACTAAAGAACAGATACACGAATGCATCCAGTGTGAAGTCACTTAAAGGAATTGTTCTCCCAAAAATGTAAATTCTGTTATCACCATCATCATCATTACTTTAAGAAACATATTTAAAACTAGCCCGCCCCCCCCCCCCCCCCCC
>NW_015555766.1:146451-150057 GCF_001515605.1 Sinocyclocheilus anshuiensis
CCCCCCCCCCCCCCCAAAAATCTGACATTAATTATATAAAGATGCTAAAAACTCTATATTTCTGATTTACCTGATAAAACTGCTTAAATATTGTTTTTTACGGTTTACTTTTTTACAATCATATGCAGATTTGTTTTTGTTTTAAATCTTTATAAATATGTACAAAAATTATATAATTGAAATTTACCTTTTAAAATTGCTCAAATATTGTTCTTCAATAGAAGCACTTTGAAAAAAATCACTGAGCCGCATGCACTTTTTTTGCTGATGCTCTAGTGTGCATTATTAAGCACGAAAGTGAATAATGACCCACTGCCATTATCTTGAATTGACAAAACCGGATATTCATTAAAATTCTTTTGTGTTCAGATGAAAAAGAGTCATACAGTATTTAAATTTTTGCCAAACTATTCCTTTAAGAACAGATCAAATTGTCAAGACATTGACATTATGTTCCAAATCCACTGCACATCGTCTAGCTAGTTATGAACGCAAGAACAGACTCCGTGGGAACGGCCCCTCGGCAAGAAGCCAATTCTCATTCATAGATTACCACCTACCCCTCATGTCCCACTTGCCCTTATGCAAAACGAACATACTCCTTACGAGTGTGAACAAGAGTGAACTGTCAATGTACAGACACTCGTGCTCTGCTTGTATTACAGCAGAAAGAAGATGTTTGGCTTCCACCGGCTCTGTCTCTCTACAAACACGGACTTGTGCACCTCTTGTATTACAGCACAGATGGGACTCTTGCTGTCGTCCCTGTGCAGACACACAAACAGCACTCAACACAGTGTTGTAACTCCTCATCTGTCCCAGATCAGTAACAAAACCACTGTAGCCCAGCACTCTCAGGCACTAAGAGTGTCTCTCCTTCAAATAGACCTCTTCAAAATAGGATTACTGTGTTTAGCAGAGGGAACAAAATACTTCTCTGTAGTGGCACTCACACCCAGCTGCTGTGTGGCTCAGATGCTGCACCCACACTTTAGATGTGGAGGATATCTTATGAAAATGTGTCTTGTTCTCGTGCCAATCAGCTGTCGTATCTGAAAGTGTTCACTATTGCCCATAAAATCAAATCTCTCACTCCATACACAGAACCTAGAGCAGAGTTGTCAAACTTTTTGATGCCAAGAACACTCAAATATGATCATGGGTGTAGAATATGCAGGGTTTTCAAGGGCCAGTGTGAATAAATCTATATTTAAATTCAAAGAGACAAAATAGACTATGCATGACCTGACATTTTATTTGTATCCAAAATGAGGTGATGTAAACATTATGGAGCGCTAAACACTCTCATGCATGTTTCATTCATACGCAATGCTGGAGGGCCCTTTCGTGCAGAAAGTCCAAAATGGACTCAGAGGGCTCTAGACAAAAAATAAAAAAAATCAAGGAGCCATTGGCTCCTATAAGAAAAAAAAATAGGCGCCAAATAATTTTTTAGGTGCCACAGAATAAGAGTGTTTTATTTAATTTTTTTTAACACTTAACATTTCAGTCTGTCATGTGTTTATGTTTCGTCTTTTCTTGTCTTTATCAGCATTTTAATCCATCTTGTAGATGTCCTGGGAGCTAAGGATCACTTATATAGGGAACTAAATGTATTTTCCTACTTGAGAACTATATAGTCACAAAGAATTGTTTATTACACAGAGTCTGTGCCAATATCACGGACCATAATTATTTCACCATCAATTGGCTATTGACTGTATTTTGGGCTCCTTCTCAATGCATCCTATCAATGTTGTCATATGTCCTGCACACTTTCAGTCTGTTTTTCTTCATTAGTAACATGCAATTATATAGGAGGTGTTGAATTTTACCTTTAGCTCCTTGCGTTCTTTTTTTATCATGTCAACAGGTTAAGTAAAAATATGAATATGCAATATAGTGCCTAAATTTAGCAAAATGCTCCTCTTTATAGTTATTTTTTTCTGACTGACTGATGAGCTTATGGACGCCGAATGGTTATTCTGAGGTAAATGCATTGTTACGTGGCATTGTTTACAAGCTTTACACGTTTTCCGCAGTTTGAAACACCGAATGAGTGGTTGCATGAAACATTTCAGTAAGATGTACTATATCTTATAAAATAGCTTTTGATGTCCATTCATGTTTATTTCGTACTATAGTTATGAACCCAGTATGGGTTATATTTGTTGGTTGCTTGTTTCTTCCTCTGTTTGTTTTGCAGGATGGAGTTAGGGTGAGTGACGTCAATATGGCTGAGGACTTACACCTAGCTGATGCCGATTGCAAATTTAAAGGTGGCATATCATGAAAATCTGACTTTTCCAGGTTTTAAGTGCTATAATCAGGTCCCCGGTGCATCTACCAACCAAGGAATCGTGAAAAAGATTAACCCAGTAATTTTGTTTTGGTAAGCCTTTTTCTGCAAGCTTCTGAAAAAAACGAGCCTGTCAGATTTTGCTCCCTTGGTGACGTGGCCAAGGGATCTCATTATAATATTACTGCCCCTTAATCTGTAAATTTACATCCACGGCACCATTATTGTGTTTTTGCAAGCGACAACGGTGTACTAGTTCTAATGCCATGGCGAAAGTTTGAGCAAAACACGCTAACTGTTCTGTCTTTGGCTGCACAGACGAGCACAGAACACTATTTACATCTAAAATAAACATGCGATTTTTAAACCGCATAAACACATTTCATTACACCAAATACACAAAATAATGTTCTTTTTAGCAGCATCATATGACCCCTTTAATAAATGTTATTCCCTTTTTTTGATCATGATCCAACGTGTTATCCAACTCTTTCTTTGTCGCGGCTTGCGAGCCGGCCATGGCATAGTAGTAAAGAGAAAGATAATATGGGTTCACTTGCCGCTTGAACTGAGGCGCTAAAGCGATTGTTCATGCCACATTAAAGAGCGCCAAACGGTATTTATTGTTTAATTTCATTATGAATTTGGCAGAATTTAAAGCTGACACTTTATTCAAATGTACCAAAACACAAAGCTTATTGCGGTTATTGGACGGCAAGTGTGCTACAAATAATATGAAGTTCACACATTAACAGAACACAACTAACTAATAACAAGAAGCCATAGTATCGATTATAAACAAATTGTTAATGATAAATTGTTAAAGTCCACACAGCTGACAGCTTTACCTGTTGCAGTTTGTTCAAGTTGTGCATGAAATACACAGTTTTTCTGCACTTTTACTTTTAAAAAAAAAATGTTTTACAAAAGAAACATTTTGACTGATGAAACGTGAAGACAACAATTGTTTTTGAAAACATTGTTTTTCAAGTCATTTCCAGGTAATAAAAAGCATCTGAATAATACAGTGCTAATTGATATAGCATTTATTAAATAGCCTATATCTTCTGCTTTATTCTGTGATAAAAATGGAAAAAGTGTTTGTAGTAAATAAACAAATCATAAAATTGTCATTAAGAAAAAATATTATATAAGAATACAAATAATTGGTTATTGTCCAGCAGTGTATTTGATTTCTCAGATATATATATATATATTAGGGCTGCAACAAACAATTATTTTTAAAGGGGTCATATGATGCGATTTCTATTTTTCCTTTTCTTTAGTGTGTTATGTAGCTATTTGTG
>NW_015555766.1:150072-166947 GCF_001515605.1 Sinocyclocheilus anshuiensis
AAATGTTCACGCAAAGAAAGAAGGCGTGGTTTCAGGAACAGCAGTAGTGTTGATGCAGCATGTCAGGGAGATACTGTGTGTTTCTGTGCGAAAGCAAAAGCACTTGATTTGGCCTCTCGACAGTAGATGCAATGAGGAATCGTTAGTTAAGATTTATTTACAACAGAACAGCACAACCCAGATGTTCGAATTTGTGCAATGCATTTTTTTGCAGGACAGTTTTGTGAACCTAGGAAAGTAGCCTACAAGGCTGGCTGTGCAAAGGCTATTTAAAAAAAAAATGGGTCAATTCCGACTTTGCTATGACAATCTGGTGCTTATTCTGAATCAGCTACTGTAAGTATGTATTCTTAATAGTTCAAGTATTTGCTATTGACTGTTCAAATGTGGAGTTTTGCGCCGTGTAGAGTATTGTGTCGTGTGTGTGTGTGCATGTGTGAGAGAGACAGGGTCACATCACAGTGGAGTCAGCTTTCTTAATCGCGGCTTGTGTACTGCAAATACAAACGAGCATCATCATTGTGTCTGTCACGCGACTCTGTTGCCCTTTGGGGCTTGAACTGATGGTAAAACTAAGGACATTATGCACTGTCTTTACATTTATGTTGAAAGCTGAAGCTCGCGGTTATGGAAAGGGGCGTTACATTTCCGACGCGTGCTTGTGGTGTTCGGCCAATCACAATGCACTGGGTCAGCTGGCCAATCAGAGCAGACTGTGCTTGTCGGAAGGAGGGGCTTTGTAGAAAATGGCTCGTTTGAGAGAGGCGGGGCATAGAGGAGCTACAATAATGTACAGTATTTGAAAAATAATGTGTTTTTTAAACATTAAAGCATGTCAACATATTCTGTTACACCACATATACAAAATAATGATCTTTAAAACAGCATCATATGACCCCTTTAAATCGATTAATCTAACAATTAGAACGATTAATCGACTAATCGGTGATTATTTCACTTATTAATCAATGGACTTTTATTGATTATTCAGCTTTTGCAATTAGTTAAAATATTGAGTTATATGAATTAAATTGAGTTCTAACAAATATATAAAGGTAATCACTTCAGCTTTTGAAAATCATTTGTAATTACAATTATTATACAATTAATTTATATAAATATATATATGAATGACGAAATGATTCATTCACCATTTAATCTGATATATGAAAAAGTAACTGAATGACACATCATTCTGCCTAACGTCTCCTTTTGTAAGTCATATGGATAAGAAACAAAATAAAGGTAAGTGATAAGACGTTTTATTTTTGGATAACTATTTTATTCACAACATAATCTCTCTTAAAATACTATATGGGTTATGATAATCAAAACAGTCCTGAGCTAGATCAAGCTTTGAACTCTGCAAACCAAACTATCACTTTAATGAAATATAAAGTTTTTAAAAAACACTAATAAAATGATTTTATCATTAGCCCAACACTGCTTTATAACAGAAAATCTAGTTGTAATTCTAACTGAAAGCAACACTGACTCTGGTTTTTCATGTTTAATACTGTAAAGCTGCTTGATTTAAGGCTATCTATTGCATAAAGTACTAAGTTATATAAATAAACGTGACATGACTGGACTTTACTGGAGTACCGAACTGCAGAGCTCATGCAAACATCCACATCGCTGTAATCAGACGCGTTTTTAACTGCTGCTTTCTCAACGCTGTCAGTTTTTGTGGTGTTTATTTTATTGAGAGGAAAGCACACAGCATATATTTACTTATTCATCCAAATGCTGCTCAGCAGGTTCAGTTTTTTTCACAAAGCTATAAGCAGATTCCTTTATAAAAATAACATTTTCCAAATAATATTTTAAAAAAGAAAAAAACTTATTTGTAAAAATGTATTAAAAAGTAAATATATTTTTACCAGAAAACATTTCAAGAAATCTGCATTGTTTTGTAAAATAAATAAATAAAGTTTTTTTGTTTGTTTTCTTATTGTTAAAAAAGTTTGTTTTCTTATTGTTAAAAGCTTGACAGTGCAACAAAATAATTGCAATTATCTCATAATGTCAGTGTCTTCAGAGAGCAGAATAAAATAATAATTTTAATGAATTGCTATTTTAGTTATCAAATTTACTAAATATGAATGTAGAAATACACCTAATTCAGAAGCTGTTCCTAAGGGTACTGCAACATAATTCCTTTGTTTCACATGCCCATATCCTCAGCACAGAAGCAAACTATTCAAAACAATAGGAAAATAGCCCTAGAACATCTTAACTGCATGAAGAATTTCAGTCGTTCAATTAAAAAAAACACCATGTAAAATATACAGAGAGTGGCGCTATCAAAGTTGACAATGTGCCAAATACAATTACACCCAATTTGCATCTTCAACAAAGCACACAAATCATAATAGCTGTGAGCCTGTGGATTTGTTGTGAAGTGCCCCACAGAGAGTCAGGGGAAACAGCTAGGCTTCTTGAAAGAATATCTTAGTACTGGCTTAAGGACTTCCCTTTAAGTTCAATGCAATATTCTGACCCTCAGTTTGTTGATCATCAGTCATGTTTTTATGAACAGAAAGTCAACTCTGTGTGTGTGTGTTGTGCAATTACAAAGCAGATTGGTTTTTATTTTCTCAGAGGTTCATGTGTGCTTATGCCGCGTTCCAGACGAGGTCAGAAGTGGGAACATTGAATGAATAAATAAATACATTTTGAATGAATCAATCAAGTAAATGAATCAACACGACTCTTAATAAACATTACTTATCGCCACCTACTGGCGCAGCAATGCAACATGATTAGAAGTCAATGGCCGAATATGCTTATGCTGAATACATACTCTACCAGTCAAAAATGTTCAATTATTTGGAATCACCAAGGCTGCATTTACTTGATCAAATACAGTAAAAAGTATTCAGAATATTATGAAATATTCAGTTTTAAATAATTATTTTGTTTTTAAATATATATTCAGCTGCCATTACTCAAATTTTCAGTGTCATGTGATCCTTGTATTAAAAAATCTTCTTTCAAAAACATTAAAAAAAAGTATGATTTCAAAGCATGTTGCATCGCTACACCAGTAGGTGGCGACAAGTAATTTATTTTGTCTATTATTAGTTGTTGATTCATTTATTCTCTACGATTTCTCTACCATTTATTATGGTAGTATTTCTCTACCATAAGCCGTCTCCAAAGGCGTTTCAGAGAATTTGGCAGTACATCCAACCGGCCTCACAACCACAGACCACGTGTAACCACACCAGCCCAGGACCTCCACATCCAGGGCAAAAACAGTGTTGCGTTTATAATTTTGTTCAGTGTAAGATAAGTCACAGACAATTTTGCAACATGTGGGAAACGTTTTAGAGAACTTATGCCAATGAGATTGATTCGAAAATGATATAGATGCAACGGTTGACATCTCCTTTTTAATTAGGGCAATCACATCCCCACCGCAGACTGACAGCACAGACCAGCGGACTGACACAACAGTGAAAAGTCATGCTGTTGGACAAAATATGCAGCACTAAATAGACTGGAACTAACTGCTGTATAAAGTATATAGCAATTTGACATTGTCAAGACTCCTCCTTCTCATATCAGCCTTAACTTCGTTAAGTAAAGACGCATATACAGTGAATAGTGACAGCATAAAACAGAGAATACAAAAACTGAGAAGAGTTAAGGAACAGGCATGTTTGATGTATAATGACCAGCCTGACCCGATCTGACAATGAGTGAGGGACAGAAAGAGGAGGAACAGCTATAAGTAATGGAGAAGATATGGATAACACCAAAGGGATGATAAAGGGTGAAAAACTGACAGAAAATATGTGATGGGAACATTAAAGGGCTGTAAAAGAAATAATATGACTGTCAGAGAAAATAAATGACAATGGCTGAGAAAAGTGGAGTGGGAAGAGAGGGTAATATGAAAGAAATACAATAAATGAAGCACAAAGCCCTCTTATTTACAACCGAAGATCAAACTAGCACCCCTTTGGCAAGCTCTGTGAAATTGTGCTGTCATACAAACCTCCTTTATCATTACAGGCACCCTAAAACCATGAAACAGAACCACAAATGGTGTGCAATTTAGGCAGAAACACTGACCATAGTCATGCTATTGGTCACCCAGAGTATCCCTGTTCAACAGAGCAATGAAACAGACAAAAACAACATGATTTAGGGAGTATTGACAGTACAGAGAGTAAGTAACAGAGGAGGCTGGAAAGAGAAAGAGGAGAAACAAACAGCAACGTTCAGCTGAGGTAGAGCAGCTGGCAGAATCTGAAAAGCATATGGATAAGGACAAAATGAAAGAGTAAAAAAAAAAAAAAACATTGGCTGAAGAACAAAGTATATTTTTTCCTGCGGGAAGCGGGTGGGAGCTGAGATGGGGTGAGAGACTGAAAGAAAGACAGAAAGAGAGGAAGGCCAGGATGGTGATAGAGAGGGATTAGTCTCGGCAGGTTCTGGATTCAGGGAAGAGGAACTCGGGCACAGTGGGAGGAGAGAAAGGTGAATTGAACGGATAGATTAAAAAGCAGAACACTGAGGATCTGAACTCAAATGTGGGAAGAGGTGCATGATGGCAGGGAAATGTGTAAGAGAGAGTTAAAATAGAGAAAATTAGGAACAAAAAGAGCTAAAGAGACCTTAAAGGGAGAGTTAATTTACAAAATCTGAATTCTGTTATCATTTACTCAACCTCGTGTCGCTTCAAACCTGTATGACTTTCTTTATTCAAAATGAGATGATTTAAAAACTTTTCATGCTCTTTTCTACTTACTGAAAATAACGGGCTGTCAAGCTCCCAAACTGACAAAAAAAGTGCCTTAAAAATATCATAAACGTAGTTCAGACAACTCTTGTGCTATATTTTAAATCTTTTGAAACTATATGATAGGTTTGTACGAGTTACAGACCAGAATTAATTCTTTATTCATTGATAAATTTCACATTCCACGAGGCATCAATCTACCCTGCAATTATATCCGGATGAAGCACAATAAAATAAATACTATCATATTACATATATTTTTTCTTTTGTCTTTTTCATTGCTTGACAACCCCTGGTTACTATGAACACTACAATGGTTTTGGAGCAACACGAAGAGAAGTAATTTATCATTTTTGGGTGAACTATCCCTTTAAAGTTTTGATGAAACGGAAGTAGCGACAGATCTTTTCATCCGTATTGTGATGTACAGAATCTGAGTGAAACAGATTATCGAAAAAGACAAAAATGTGAGACAGGGACTTGGTTCTATGCATCAGTAGTTAATTGGATTTTGAGATGTGGGCATTGCACCCAAAAATGAATGTGAGCTTATAGACGACTGTAAGAAAGAGGCGGGGTTTAAGCGGACAAAATGATCAGAGAAGTCTGAAGAGTAAAGTGTCATTTCACAAGAAGATCAAGCTATGACATTTTGACTAAAAATTACAAGGTCAAAATAAAAAGAAATCATTAAACATATGCATAGATGAATTGTTCACAATAAAATCTATAACATGCATTTACAAAATAGGGTGAATTTTCATTTAATACCAACTTTAATATTTATACGCTTATCATTTCTGCATAAAATATGCCACATATGGGTTTGAAGTGATGTGGAGGTAAGTAGATTTTTTATTTTTGAGTGAACTTTTTCTTTAAGGACATATTTGGATAGGACATGAAGGATGTCAGAGCACACAATGAACTGAGCATATCTCAATTAATCATCAGCAAAGGGGGAGAGATGAATCAAGACAAAGGAAGTGATTGATGCCCTCTGTAGGGCAAGAAGGAAACACGGAGCGATAGCAAGTGCGAGATAACAGTATCTCTCTTTCTTTCGTTATCCTCCCATGGGTCCCGTCTCTCATTTACTCTGTCCAAGCGAACTTCCACTCTCGTATTTCTACAAAATTTTAATGAGCTTCAAGGTTACGGTGCCTGTTGAGCGATTACTCGGTATCGAGGATTCTGAAGTTTGATGTGGCTCCTCAGGTTGCATCACATTGTGTAGCATTAAGTCTTTTTTACAGACCAATCTTGCCTTGTTTTGTTATTTTGAGTTTGTTTTTTGCCTTTTAGTTTTGATCGCTGAATGTGACCCAGTCAGGGTTGTGAATTTTTTCCACATGCAATTACATTTTATCAGCATTCAATGGTATTTAAACCACAGTTCCTATGAAAATATAAAATAAAATCGACAGAAAACACATGTTAGAGCAACAATATTCCCTTAAATGTTACTCTACTAGAGTTGTCTGGACAAACAATTTCATATTTAACATGTTGCTGATTTGATAAGGATTTGTGAGCTCCCAGGATGCATTGTAGCATGAATAAATTATGCGGTTACATTTATTGGATTAATGTGTTGCTGATAGCTGATTTATTTTGCTGTTCTTGTCATAACATGATGTTCAGAGCTCACCTTTTTACATAATGTGTTTGTTGATTCTCACCATTTTAGACCTTAGTGGCATATTTAATTTTTGACAGGAATGAAAATGAGGCTGTGAGAGATTACAGTGCCTTCAATGGATTTTACTGTTGTTTAACAACATACCGATTGTTCGGCTGACCAGTCTTTCTGAAAAAAAAAAAAAAAAATTAGTAAACAAAACTTTGTGAAAATGACAGGATAGGAGCTTTATTCAGTGTGTGTCACTGTAAAGAATGTAAATCTATCCTTTACAGCCTCATTTTCATCCGTGTTAAAATCAATATGGCGTCTAACCTGATTAAGGTCTATTGAGGTTTGAGAAGTTTGAGACCTTCACCTATGACTGCAGTAATGATTGCAGAGTTCATTTCATGTTAAAGACATAGTCCACCCAAAAATAAAAATTCTTTAAGAATGATATAAAACCATTAACGTGTTGATTTTCTGAACAAGGCATCTATAGTTGCATTGACAAGAATTTATTGACAAAACAAAACGTTTAGCATTTACAGTAGTAAATTCGGGTCAATCACAAAGATGTGTTACTGTAAGCTGTTATTAATGCCATTTTTATTTCAAACTTCAGTACAACATGTTACTTTTTGTTCTTGTTGTTTTTTTTACTTTTTTTTTTTTACACTTTTTACAGTGTTGAAACTTTGTGAAACAGCAATGATCTCCCAATAAAATACATAGACATTTCTAAAAGTCTGTGTGAGCCCTGCTGCAGAAAATAATTTTTTTTTTAAACCTGCTTAAGCTTGTTTGCTGGTCTCCCAGCTGCTGGCTGGTTTCAGAGCAATTTTGAGAACATTTCAGCTGGTCAAGTTGGGAGACCGGCTTAAACCAGCTTATAGAGATTGTTACGGCCCTTGGACACACCTGTCAGTCATCAGCTCTTGTAGTTTATCTTTATTCACCAAGCACAATCGTCATATAGATACAACCAAAACTGGTCATTTCTCTCCGTCAAGACCTCCTTTGAGTTTTCAACTGGAAAATCCGAATAGTCCTTCCTCCATCCCTACACTCTCAGAAAAAAAGGTACAAAGCTGTCACTGGGGTGGTACCTTTTCAAAAGGTACAATTTGTACCTTTTAGGTACTAATATGTACCTTTATGGTACCAATATGGACTCTTTAGGTACAAAGGTGTGCCTTTTGAAAAGGTACCGCCCTAGTGACAACTTTTGTACCTTTTTTTCTGAGAGTGTAAAATGGCTTGCACACTCTCAGGTGTTCTGCCCTCTCTCTCTTTCACCCTCACTTTAATGTAGGACAAAGCATCTATATAGATAGATATTTTCAGTATCTCGGCCCCCAGGACATTATACTGGGAAACTTCCAAGGAACAGACCGCCCCACTTTTACACCATGAAACTGGAGCGGCCAATTTCTCTCTGATACATACACACAAACGCATAGGTACATACGTGCCTATCCACAGGCTAATGCTCTGTGTGAGAGACCATACAGGTGGGACAGGAAATGACGTGTGTGCAGAATTACTCACTTCTGGCTCTTTTGACCTCACAATCTTGTGTGTCAGAGCACATGTCAATCAACCAACTAAGACACAAGTTCGGCCCCTCAGAGAGTTGCAGTCCTCAGAGAGTTATTTTGCAATCTCCACGTAATGAAAGCAAGTCATTCTAACTCCCTCTCTCCATCAGCCATCTTTACACGGGAGCACATAAACCAATAACCAACGCACCATATTTCATGACGTGGGTAATAACAGTGACCTACTTCCGAAGCTCTGTTTCCTGCCATTTTTTCTTAATTTGAAGTGTTGGGAATTTCCACTTATGTCACTGAATCAAATACTCATAATGACACAGGCACGTCAAAAGACACCATACAAGGTAAAGACACCATACATAGAAACATATTCCCACAGCAAAAGATGCCAAAAGCTATACTAATCTCTACTGTGTACTCTGTATGATTCTGGTCTGGTTATAAAACAGAAATCACATTAGAGAGCTGAAAACAGCTGTACTTTCACATAGACGCACCTTAGGGGAAGTTACAAATCAAACTCCCCCTCTGAGTCGACAACTCTCCACCATGGGGCTAATTACAGTAAGATCTCACATCCCGCTCAGACTGTCTTCTCCAAAATGGCTTTCATTTTCAGAAAATATTACAAGATCTGTAAAATATCTCAGATAGAGCATAGAATATAACTCACTCAACCACAGCGACCCTCTCTCTTTCTGGCATTTCTAACAGATTTGTTTTACTTAAATGTCAGTAGACCAGGTTACCATTTACAACTGATGATAGATAGATAGATAGAAAGATAGATAGATAGATAGATAGATAGATAGATAGATAGATAGATAGATAGATAGATAGATAGATAGATAGATAGATATTGTAAATTGTAATAATACTTCACAATATTACAGTTTCTTGTATTTTTGATCAAATAATCAAATACTTCTTTCAAAAATATTTAAAAATCTTACCAACCCCAAACTTTTGAACGGTAGTGTATATTTAATTATATTTAATATATTAACTTTAGGCACCAAGGGCAGAAGAACACTTATTTTCCATGAATATATTGGTGTGTTAATTTACTGCGTGCAATTCAGAAACTCCCTCCTTTTGTCATTCAAATCCAAATTCCAATTCAACTTATGAACTGATAAGGAGCCAATTCTTTAATTCGGTACTGTACTCTGACAAAAGACGCTGTTTTGAGTCAGAATCTGGCTCACAATTCGAATAAGCTCACACCCTTAAATATACTCACGTATGAGATTAGTAAAATTGTGGCGTGTTTCAAGCGGATTGAAGAGAGAGAAGAAAGAGCTTGAAAAGAGAAGATTTCAAGGGCCACTAGTCTCTTGAAACACCTCAGCATCATGCCTTCATTAAAGCGGAGTGATTTCATATTCTATTCACACAATCAACATCAATCAGCAGTGACCTGTGGTTCTATAAGGAGACGGTGATATACTTGCGCAGAGTAGCGGCCCACATACCGAGTATTTATGAGTGTGTTTCAAAGAGACGGAGAGAGAGAATAAGCGAGCATGTATGAAAAGAGCAAAAGCGAGGGAGAGGGGAAACGTTACCATGTCTTGTCAACAACAGAAATGATGGCGAGCGACTTCCATCTTTTCTTTGCTCGCGTGATGTCACCTCATGGCCTGTTCACTAACCAGCCATTGGAGACATGACAGTGTCATATTTCCTCTGGGCACAAACCTGGCTCGACGCGCACAGTGATAATGTCATAACAAGAAAACAGCTCTAGTCCTGAGTCACGTCTGAGAGGCCGAACAATGCCTCGCTAGCCTGCGTTTTCTGGCTAGACTGATAAAAGCACAGACATCTCAATGGGAAAGAGCTTGCCGAAACATTCCTGAATGGAAGCACATAAAGAGGTTACACATTAGAGAGGAACGCTGCAGGGGGAGAGAGAGTGTGTGGGCTCTGGGTTTGATGCTTGGGTTTTTCATGCTTAAAAATGATTGAGACACCATGCACGATGGCACAAATGCAGGACGGATCATCCTACTATGAACGAGACATATTGATGTCATGCTGCTTTTAGTTTCTTTTATAATATTGCAGAAGATAGAAGATTGTCAAGACTGTAGTCTTAAAGGGACAGTTCAGTTCCAGTTTCCAGTGTTTTTATTTTAAAGGGGTCACAGGATGCCCATTTTCCACAATTTGATATGATTCTTTAGGGTCTTAATGAAAAGTCTGTAACATAGTTTGGTTAAAATTTCTCAATGGTAGTGTAAAAAACTACAATTAAAAATAGTTTTTGGTAATTGAAATAATAAATATTAGACATTCCATCTAATAATTAGATATTAGATGGAATAAATATTTGATTTTAGCTGACACAAACTTAAATGAAAACTATAATTATTGGCAACAAACTGAAATAAGTTTAATTTGAAGTACTCAAATTCCAAAAACTAAAACTGAAACAAAAATGAAAGCTATATAGAAATGTTTAAATCTATTCAATTGTGAAAAACATAACAAAATTACTCAAATTTAAACTAAAATGAAAATGTAAAAATAAAAGCTCATTCAAAATATTAATGAATACTATATCTGTATATAAATTATACTAAAATAACACTGGCCTGTATGACCTGTATGGATCACAAAAGAAAATATTTTTTAAAATGTCTCTGTTTTTTGTACATACAATGAAAGTCAGTAGTTTCCAATATTGTTTGGACCACATTGACTTTCACTGTATGGAAAACAGAGTTGAAAAATATCAAAATATCATTTTGTTTTGCACAGTAGGAAAACAAATCATGCAGGTTTGGATAATTAAATGATGACAGAATTTTTATTTTTGGGTGAACTATCCCTTTAATAACCTCTAGTCCAATCAATCTAATCCAGTTTGTCTCATGAATATGTAATGAGTTAGGTGGCGTGTGGGAGGTACCATGCATAAATAAATTAGGTTTCTATTTGGCTTTAGCAAAGCAAACAGACAAAATGACTGCATTAAAACTTGTTAAATAACACGACTATGTTACACAATCAAACTACCTCCTCTTATTTGTCAATAAACTCTCCTGGCCTTTCTTTTTCTTGCCTGTAGGTCTGAAAAGACACCCTCAAGCGAACTTTAACAGAACAGGATGCTTTGGATCTGTGTGGTCCACAAAGACTTCACTGACTCAGCTGTTGTGGTCAGCGTAGGTTTTCTAAGCTAATGCTCTGAGGTTTGTGTTAAAAACAGAGCTAATGGACACAGATTATACAATACAACTGGGAAGAACTTAATAAATCCTAGTAAGCTATCATAAAAGCTAACAAAAGGATCAGACACATCAAATGGCCACAATAAATCAACACTACAAAGTGGGGGAAAATGGTTTTCTTATAGGGGGTTTTGGCAATTACAAATTAAAGCTCAGATAACTACATCCAAAAAAAAAAAAAAACTTGACAGTCTGAGGTAAATCAAAGAGAAAAACAAATCTAGGAAAAGACAAAAGACAAGAGTGGAATCAACCTCAAAATCCTTCACACGCACAAACTGCAGCATTATTGAGGTGTTTCCCACAAATCTCTTAAACGCTAGCTGAAGATGTGATTGTGTATTTTGCCGACTCTCTTATCTTTTTTCATTAATACTGATATTTTAATCATTTCTGTGCAATAGCTCTCCAAACTGAGGAGATAAATCTCTTGTTATTTGATCTTGAGGTGGAGTATATTTGGTTTATAAATAAATGTGTTTGAGAGTATTAAAAACAAAACTGAAAATTCCTCTCAGGCTGCAATTGGTTTGCAAGGAAAACACAACTGACATAACTGAGAATGAATGCAGTCCAAACTGATTTTACCTCAAACTAAACCTCCACAAAAATATGATGACATACTTGGGTTAATCATAGCTGTATTAACATGTCAAATAAAGCTGGTTTACTGTGTTTGAGACAGTGCTGTGTGGCGATGTGTCATCACCGTGGCCTGAGGGTTCCTCTGGTGCAAGCCAAGCTGACTTGGCATTTTGTGATGATACAGCCATCAGAGGGATTTGAATGGGCAAACACAAGATTAAAATGTCTCTGTGTGTCTGTTTCAGAGAGATGGCTGAGAGGGAGGATGGGACGAAGCTGAATCAGTGGAGCTTGCACTCCGACAGGTACATGCTCTCTCTTCCTCTGCGAAAGTGCAATTCACACACGCACTCCAGATGTCAAAATTCAATTCCACAAACACAGGTCAAACTGAGCAGTTATATTGTAAGGGAAAAAATGGGAAAGATTATACAGTTCCCTTTTGTGTAAAGCAGTAGAGGTACAAATGGTACAAAAAAAAAAAAAAACACTTTAAAATGTTTTTTTTTTTGGAAGTTGTAAATAAAACAAAGATTATTGAAGTATGTTTTACAACATTTTCATCTTTTTACTTGAAAATTTCACATTTAATTTAATGTGTTACTTTCTTCGTAATGTGTTTCTTTGTAATTAATTGTGAAATTTACTAACAATTTCTGAGTGAAAAACTATTTTGTTGTATCCCACCTTAGAAGTACTCACATTGTTGACTGCATCATACAACTAATACACCATTTTCATAACTTTGACATTAATCGAATAATCAAACAAATACTCCATTCCTTGTAGTAAAAATAAATATAAACATTTTACCAACCAAATACTTAATATTAGACATGTTGAGCATCCCTGTTAGTGTATGATTTTCCCACATTACACAAAATACCATTTCTTAAACTTGTGACACTCAAGAAATTGAATATATTTAACATTTGAACCATTTCTACAGTATGATTTTAAGACATGTAAATCTTATTTCATTTTCTCAATTTCTACAGATATTGTAGTATTGAATGCATAACTTGTAACATTTTAATTAATTTATTTTCATCTAATTAAATTTTTATTATTAAACTAATAATTTAATTAAATGTTGGTCAGCTTAAATATGTTTAATTTAAATATAGAAAATAATTTTATTTAATTAAATAAATATTTAAGCACCTTTCTTCATTGAACATTTGTTGAAAATGCCCTATTTTGTAGGAAAGTGCCTTGACACACACATAAACACACATGCTCTGACCCATTGAGCCAGCCATCAAAACTGCTGTCACTTTCTAATATTAAAGGCTCCAAACCAGCCAGTGTCACACACGTCTTCCTCACTGGGATTTGACAGAATGAGTTGCAGTATCAAAATGTCAACCATTAATTTAAAACCACCCCATTTGGGTATTGTAAACAGACAATACGTATGACAGAAAGACATGTCAGCTATTATAAAGTCAGTGTATTTTCATTGTACCCTCCATTGCTTATTCCTCCACTATTTAATTCCACCATATGCTCTTTATTTACCATCATTTAAAATTATTTTTTAATTTCTTAATATTGTGCATTTTGTCATTTGTCACCTTTCTTTTTTGTAGCACCATCTGAGCATAAAATACTCTGAAGAAGTGTCATATTGGTTAAATGATAGTGGCCTGACATTTAGAAGGCAATGTCAGTATTACACGTGGTGCTGATGTCACTGATATCAGAGCGCTCTTCCTGAGAAAATGAAGCTGCTCTGGTATTTAAAGGAGTTCTGTGGGCAGCTTTCTAACCACCTTCACCGTAATCAATAATACATATTCCTGCTGGCCCTCAAAATGACATGACCACCATAAAACATCAATGGCACATTAAAGGTATAATCTGACAGATGTACTGGCACACTCTCTTGGTTAGATTCCCACTGTATTATATATTCTGGATGCCAAAGAACATTGAAATTCACTATACATTCTCCTAAAAGGGTTTTTTGCAGTGTAGAAGAACCATTTTGGGTTCCTCAAAGAACATTAAGTGAACAGTTCTTAAAAGAACCACTTTTTTCTTAGTGTGAAGAACACTGAAGCACATTTTGTCCACTATAAAAAACCTTTTGTGAAATGGAAAAGTTCCATGGATGTTAAAGAGGTCATGAACTACCTTTATTTTTTTATTTTGTACTGTTCTCTGAGTTCCACTTAAAATGTTATCAAGACTTTTACATCAAAAAAACATCATAATTTAGAAGTAATAGTCTATTTTCTGTCCCGTTTTGACCCCCTCATTGGGACACTTTGTCTGAATAGGCTTGGCGGATTGTAGATTCAGAAGTAAACACCCACTGCTATGATTGGCTAACAGTTGTGTGTTTGACAGCCTACATCCTTCACAGATGGACATAAATGCATTCAGTACATATCAAACGATCTGTAATAACAGACAAAACAATAGTGACCACGTAATAAAAACAGTTATTCACTCTTGTGTGGTGCGATGTTACTGTTGGATCCTATATAGTCGCACAGCATCGTCTTTTAGTTTAAATCTTTCGGAAAACCTACGTCGAATTGTGCCTTGCTTGTAAACAAATCCACAGTAAATGTTTATCGTTTGCCTCTCTCGTTATTTAATTAGTACAGGCCCAAATCAGTGGGCGGGGCTAAACAGGCAGTGATGTAGAAGCAGGTGTTGATCTTCTCCTGCGGAGGTGGTGTTTAGCCGCACTATACGTCATAAAGTGGCACATTCCACAACCTGCTGTTTTGGCGGATTGGCTTAAATATAAGTCAATTTTTAGACTAACCAGAAAGTTTTGAGTCCTGAAACTTACAGGTTGTTTTTATAGCACAATGACCTCTTATACATAGCCGCGGGAACGTATTTTGAGCATGGGGGGGATGAGAAATAAAACCGGGGAGTCGGGGGGGTTTGGTCACGTGACGAGAGTGATGCGAGACACTATGGTCCAAAAGCACACCTTTTGTTAATAAAGGTTTCATTTCTTCGTTTAATATAAGCGAGTTTGTCTTTATTGTTGCTGTTTTCATTAAAAATAAATCAATAAAACCACAAACTAAGCATTTGTTTCAAAAGAGGGAAAAGACCCTCTTTTCTTTTATTTGGGTTACAACGCAAGTAGACTACATCCGTCTTATTCATTTTGTTAATAAAAGTTAGATGTTTAATATAGGCCTATGCGAATTTGCCATTGTACTTTTTATGGCTGATGTATTTTAATTAATAGGCTAATAATGAACCACAAACTACGATCATTTAAAAAAAAAAAAAAAAAGGGGAAATCCAAAGATTTAAAAAAAAAAAGAAAAGTTTAATATAAGTAAATTTGTTATCGTACTGTTTTATTGTATAGCCTTTTGTATTATTATTAATAATAAGAATGAGCCACAAACTAAGCATTCGTTTGAAGTAAGGGGAAAATCCAAAAACCTTTTATTTATTTGTTACAACGAGGTAGGCTATGTCTTATTCGTTCTGTTAATAAAAGTTTTATGTTTAATATAAGCTACTTTGTCATCGGTTGCTGCTGAGGTAGGCTAATAGATGCTCTCGGTCTTTTTTGGTTGTATCTTCGCAATGGCTGTAGAAATGGTCGTTAATTCTTGATTTGGGTCCGGCACAGACATGTTACAGGTAATAATATGATCAAAAAGTCATGGCAACAAACACCTTCCTAAGTCAGTTTAAGTTGAAACGACTTTCACAATCATTTTGATTAAACTTAATTCATGTTTTACTGTTGCTTATTGTCACTGTAGGCTTAGGCTATTTTTTTCTATGAATTTTAATGAATATACAAATTAATAAAATTAGTTTTATTTTTTGTAACAAAATTTTAATTTATTTATTTTTAACACCGCACCCCTACTTCCCGCGGTAATGCTCTTGTATGTCAAAAGATTTTGATTTCTCAGTTCATGACACCTTTAAAGGTTCTACATGGAACCACAGATGCCAATAAAGAACCTTTATTTGTGCATGAGCACATCATACCCTTCATTCCACAAATTCCCAATGCATTCAAAATCATTAGCTTAGCATCTATGCATAAATAAAGAGTTAAACATAAAGAGAGATGAGAGTGGCTTTTATCTCAACTACATGTTTTTTTTACATGCAGTAATCGTTATTCATTAACACACTTAACTACTGCCTCTAAAAGGTTCTGCCTTTGATAGTTAATGACAGAAACCTTGATATTCTCATTCATTTTAGTGGAGAGTGTCAGATGGGAAACAGAGAGAAGAGCGTCAAGAAGCTGAAGATTAAATTTGACTTTGTACGTTCAAACTGTGGATGAAAGGGGAAAACCAACACACAAAGAATCGTCTTTATATCATTCTAATCTATTCTATATAGGCCAATCAATATGGCAACACTTCAAACAGCACTTCTCCCTCTCCTCCAGGCCCCTTGGCTTCAACAATGCGTGTGCATGCTTCACCTCCTAATTGTGTTTGCATTTTTAATTATTCAAAGCAATGAAAAGAACAGAAAAGACACTTAGCATTCCTCCAGCTTTCACGAGACTCCAAATCCACAGCTGTCACACAAAACTGCACATTATGCTTGAGGAAACACATAGGGATGCGTGCTCCCAAGACAATGCTAAATGATGCATATGACTGAAATGATAAAGTGCCATTTCATGACAGTGCTATTTGATTACATCTAAAGAGATGCATAAAGAAACATCTGCAACCTGTGACAAAAATTTCCCAAGAATGGCAGGCATGATCATTTTTAATTTAAAGGGGTCATATGATGCTTTTTTAAAGATCATTATTTTGTGTATTTGGTGTAACAGAATATGTTGACATGCTTTAATGTTCAAAAAACACATTATTTTTCAAATACTGTACATTATTGTAGGTTCTCTATGCCCCGCCTCTCTCAAACGCTTCGTTTTCTACAAAGTCAGACCCCCGAAGGAAATTAGTAGATACTGAGGTATCACTCTGATCCGGACAAAAGCACTGACGCCCTGTCTGGATCACATCCCTTAGGTCTTTTACTCCTTTGACCCGCGATTCTTCCTACCCCTACCCGCGGGAAAAAAACGCTCGCAGTGCACGCCGATTGCCCCCTCGGAGACATCGCGTGCGTGCTCTTTGCCCA
>NW_015555766.1:167047-184279 GCF_001515605.1 Sinocyclocheilus anshuiensis
TGTTTTTTCAATGTATGCTTCAGACACGGGTCACGACGAGGTGTTCCCCATAGCGACCCCTAGAGGACGCAGTTCGAAGTTCCCATGAAAGGGAACTTGAAATTGCATCATATGACCCCTTTAAAGAGTAATTACGCTGCGAGCAGGCTTGGGATTTAGCGTATCAATTTGAGGAGGTGCAGTACAAAGCACGAAGAAAAGCGGTGTTTCTGAAACTCCTGAATGTATTGTGAACATATTTATTGTAACTTAATAAATCATATTATTGATTCTGCAAAATCACTTTCCAATTATCTCTTTTGATGGAGACACAATGCAAGCGATGCTCGTTCTTGGCTCTAATCTCTAAAACTGTGATCAGTTTGGTTGCTGCAGTCAATGGTCCATGGCTGATTTGAAAATAAAGCAATAATCTGCGGCAATAATGCGTTTGAGGGATGTAAATTAAATCAATCCTGTCTAGTGTGAAGGCTTTCTGCTTTCAAATGTTAATGTGATGATTATGGCCATCATTACATAGTCTTCTTTCATAATTATCAAAGCTCTGGAGAATCTGCGCTCTGTATGACATAGAAGCGGCCACCTAGACAGAGTCTGAAGAGCCAACAGCAGTGACCTGAAAGGAAGCCATAAGTAAATCTTAAGCCTTGATAATAAGGAAAAAATATTTGCAGCCATTGTGTCTGTGAAAAAAGCTTAAAGAAATATACTGGGTTTAATACAAGTTCTCAATCAATGCTAAAATCGGAATTAGAGTGAAAGTGACTTACAATGGAAGTGAATGGGGCCAATTAAGCGATAAAATATCAATGCCACAAGACGTAAACTACATTTCAGTTAACATGATTTTAGTATAAAAAATTGCTTACTAACATTTCCTGTTTAAGTTATATTGAACTACACAACATTGTTGCCATGACAACACCTAAAACATAAAAATTATGAGAACAACTTTACAGCTGAAACAATGCATGGCAAACAGGAAATTCATTTTTGTGGTAATCAACATTATGCCAAGTGCTGTCAATAGTGGTTATGCGCAACAAACTTCTGTATTGTGTAAAACAGGTCACGTTGCTTCTGGTTCTGGTCTTTTGTATGTGCTTCATTAAATATGGAGCGGTTTTCCTCAAGATGCATTCAAAGATGCCTACCAAAGATGAGTATAAGCTCTGTCCATTGCATATGCAGAGTGATATCTAAAAGTTTTTTATTTTTCTCCTTCTTACCAACATTCAGATATTAAAACCCAATAAAATGGCAACAAAAAAAATAAATAGGCAGGTTAGCTGATTGCCCTAAAAGTCCAAGGATATCACCGTCAGTTCATACTGCTGTTAACACTTTCTTGAAAAGTGGAAGCGATGAGACCAGTTTTCCGGTTTGGTCATGTGGCATATTCCCCATTGAGCTTGTATTGAACCCCGAAATATTTCTTTAACTGCTTGGACAGAACTTCAGATACACGATAAGAAAATATGTTTTCAGCTACATGGAGCACTGAAAGTTGCAAGTCTATGTTTGTTTGTGTGCGTCAAAGTCTGCCAGTGTACATGCACATCTCCAGGACCCTACCGCCCGCTATTTCTACAGCTGTTAGTCACGGCAATTGGCATCCACTCACACACCGGCCTCGCAGGCAAGTAGACAGGCGGCCTCGCAGTTAGGGAAGTTCTGTCATTTATCATTCCCCATTCACAGCGCCGCCACCCTCCACTGTTACTATAAATACAACCAGCAGCACCTCCATTATTAATGCACACAGCCACTCCAGCCAATCACACCAATCTATCCTGAATCCATCATCGCAAGGCACAACCTCAAGATGCCTGCCTGCCTGGTTGACCCACCCACAGCTTTCTGAATAAGGCCTGCAGCTCAGCACAGGCTTTAGAAGAGGATCAAAACCGGGATCCTGGTGTGGATGAGTGTCTGGCTCGTTCACCATAATCTCTTATAAATGGGATGAACGGATGACCGAGCACATAGTGAGGGCAATATAACTGCTCTGACACACCTGAGGACACACCAGCCTATTGCAGCAATATGAGAGAGTATTAACAGTAATTTTTATCTTTTTTACCTCTTTTTTTATTTTTTATTTTTCAAAATATTATGATTTCATCTGGTTAGTCTCTTGATATTAAAATCTCAATGTTTTTGATGGCAGCACGAAACATTATAATAATAATATAAATATAAATAATAATACCTCTCTCTCTCTCAAGTACTATGTAAATACATATGCATATTTTTTATACAGCTGTGTATATATAGAGTAAATAAGGCACAAATCTGTACATAAATCTTCTGTTCCAGATTCATACACATTATTATTTATTGTTAAGTATTATTTAAATGTTTCTGTTCTCATGTCAGATATGTATGTATATATGTATGCATGTATGTACCAAGAGCTTCTTAAAAACCACAACAAATTCCATTTGGCGAATAAAGCTGATTCTGATTCTGATTCTGATAAGAATAACAAAAAAAAAAGGATAATGTGTAAAGAAATGTGACTAACTACACAAATGCCAAAATGACTGCTTAAAAAATCTTTGACCTGAGTCCTGCAACCATTTAAAGGCACTACAGTTTGCAATTTCTGAATCTTTTGAAGTGTTTGAAGTTTAAAAAGTGATTAGGACCTAGACTCTGAGCAGTCTGCAGCAATATTACAATCATATTAATACTGAAGTTGTCTGAGGTCATTTTCACAACAGTTGATAACACTGTCTACAGTGTGATTCGAGAGACATCAAAGTAGTGCCGGTTTCACTTACTCGGATCAGCGGTGAATAGATAATGGCAAATAATATGACATGCCTGACAGATATTTGTTGTGAAGTATTCCAGAGAGCTGATTAATAATAATAATATACATTGACACTCTTCAGTCACACATGCCCATTATTGCAACTGATAGTTGACAACTATATGGAATATATAATAAATGTGCAGATGCCAACAGGTAGGCCACTGTCACATGATCATAAAAAGATGTGTCAAATATGACACAAAACTAGTGTTTGTTAAAACTTGATTCAAGTGCACAGATGGGCTCTTGTTTTCTTATAATTTATGCTGTCACATATTGCTCATCTCTTCAGGCTAATAGCTATATAGGCTTGAACACGCACCTGTTTCGGTGAAAGAAGAACTGTTCTGAATATGTTTTAGTTTTTCTCTCCTTTTTCATTTCTCGAGTACAAATTTTTTTTTTTTTAAAACACAAGCCAACACCAGAGGTCCTTGTATTCACCACCTTGTATTCTCTGCTTAAAACAAATAGCAGCACTGTTCCCACAGTCCTGGTGGAAAACTTGAAAATTTCAAAAGTGGCATTTTGAGGTCATTGAAAATGTTCTATGGTCAATATAAATTTTTCAGCCCTGTATCAAGTCCAGCAACTTGCTAGTGAAGCCAAGCTCATGATGATACTAAATATACAACGTTCTGAGCCTATACATTAATATGTTTTGTGGATTTCAAGTGATACTTCACAAAAACGTAAACTGTCATCATTTACTCACCCTGCACTTGTTCCAAACCTGTATGAGTTTCTTTCTTTTGCTGAACACAAAAGAAGACACTTTGAATAATGTTGGTAACCAATCAGTTGACGGTAACCATTGACTTCCATAGTATTTTTTTTTTTTCCAAACTACGGAAGTCAATCGCTACCATTAACTATTTGGTTACCAACATTCTTCAAAGTATCTACTTTTGTGTTCATACAGGTTTGGAACAACTTAAGGGTGAGTAAATGACAGAATTTACCATTTTGGGTGACCTATCCCTTTAAGTACCCAGAAAATGCTAAAAACGAACAAAACTGCCAAACAAACAAAAATCAGAGGTAAAATTATACACATTCACCAATGTAACTAATTACACAAAAGAACAGGTGACTTTGTAGAAATTTCCATATCAACCCATATGCAACATTAACCTAAAAACGGACACGAGTGACGAGAAGGATGGCTCTAAAAGCCTATTGATCTAGTTGTTGACTTGAGCTGACACTGCCACCGCAGCTAAGCTGAAGGTTGATTGATGGTCTGTGTGTGGCTGACACTGATAAACTGAGACAAAACAGTCAGCATATGAGGAGGTATATTTGTAAGTTTAGCACAGCTGCTGCAACAGACATCTAGCACTGTGAGCTGAAGTATGTGGCCATTAGACCTGCAACAGATGAACAGAGACTGAAGGATAGCAGGCATGCATAGCTGGCCTCCAACGAGCTATTCATCAACCAATGCAGTGGATCACACACAGAGCAACTCTAAAACACACTCCTAATAAACAATCTGGATGCTGTCATTTGCCTTAATGGAATTCAGTCTTTGAGGATCTGCAGTGGTGAGCACAGCCATTTTTTGCAAACTGATATTCTCATCAGAAGCGTCGGCTGTGTTATACAACTGAAGAAAAGCAAGCATGGCTGGATTACTACAGGTTTTGTGTGCAACTATATGATTCTGCGAACAATGTAATTTTATGCAGAAGTATTCATGAGTAATGGATTGTCTCCCGTCTTCATTAAGCAGGTCTCAGCAGCATAATCCCTCTGAATGAAGATGAGCGCTTCTAAGCCACACACTAACATGCTGCAGCTCATTCTTCATTGCAGTTTTGATCAGCTAACACAAAAAGACAAGTTAAACATGTTTGTCCATTTGCCTGACATGGTTCACTGATGAGACTGAATGATATTACACATACTGAGAAGGGTGTGTGGTGAAATATTTGCACCTTTAAAAGGCTTTTTAAAGAGGCCGCTAACATCAATTAAAAAATCAGTCAGTAATTGTGTTTACACAGCAGTGGTTCTCAACCTTTCTGACTCCAAGGTTCCCCATTTTCCACAACTATATTAGGTCCAACTCTGACAGTTTCTGTAAATTAAATTTCAGGATTCCAAATGTTTTAAGAGCTGAATGATTTCAAATCTCCCACGTTTTTAAATGAATTTTACAGTTGTTCATGATTTACTTGATAAGAGTTGATTAAGATTTTTAAGCATATTTCTTTAATATTTTAAGGGGGTGAATTGAAAAAAAAAACATTTAGATTTTTAGTAGTGGGCATCATATAGGCTAGAGCAGGGGCTTTTAAACATTTTGATGACAAAAAGCAAAAAGCCCCAAATAACAAAAACAAAACAAAACAAGGTTTATTTGATTTTATTATTATTATTATTATTATTACTACTACTAATAAAAATAATAATAATAAAGGAAATTTCATGCATCCACCATTCAACTTATTCCAATTCACAATTCGAATATTTTCCACACATGTCTTGTAGGACAGATTCATTTTTATTTTTACTATTATTATAAAACATTGTCTCTCAATACAATCAAAATGATCATTATTAATCTCTTGATTTCTGTCTTTAAAAAGTAGGAATAAACTCTAATGTAAAATATATTTATTATTAATAATTTTTTTCTGTGAAATTTTCCACAGACACCCTAGCAAACCTCAGTTTGAAAACCCCTGATATATGAGCAATATCACGCTCGTAGATGTGAGATATGGCTGTATATCGTCACGGCTGTGATTCGACCGTAGGTAATAACATCGTGCCGATATACAGCCATATCTCACGTCTACGAGTGTGATATTGCGTTTATACAACAGTTCGACGGCACAAGTGAGTAAATACATAAGAAAAATAACAACGGACTGTCTTTAAAAACCCTCTTTTGTGCAGAACTACTTCCTTCAATATCTCAGTTTGACAGTTTAACAGCTCAAGCCTCCTTACTAATTCGAAAACGGCATTTTAGAACTAGTAACGAAGGAACGTTGAGTTGCTTCATTGAAAGCTTATTGTATTGTATTAAAAGCTCACTGTATTATGAAGAGTATTATGAGAGACAGCGCTGCTCAGTGCATTTGTTAACTGCGTCAGCTGTTGTTAAAAGTAAAAATAACTTCCGTTTCAGTCTCTTTCAATATAAAAGTCTTTACTGCTGACTCGTAAAACAGTAAATTGTTGCCATCTAATGGCGGAACAATGTCACAAAATTCGCCATCACGCACACTGTTTCCCAATACTAAATACTACTATTATGTATAGAAAATATTATTTATTGAATAATAAACAACAACAACTACCATCATAAAAGTTGCTAGACAATTCAGTCAAAAGTACAAAGGCAGTGCTCTGATATACAGCACTGAAGTTATATAAAATATAATTTTATATAAGATTTTGCCCTCAGCCAAAACTATGTACTCTGGAACAAATAATAGATTAATGAGACCAAAGACTACCGTTAGATTTACCCAAAACGAATTACAT
Organism: Sinocyclocheilus anshuiensis; assembly: GCF_001515605.1. Lineage (NCBI taxonomy): Eukaryota > Metazoa > Chordata > Actinopteri > Cypriniformes > Cyprinidae > Sinocyclocheilus > Sinocyclocheilus anshuiensis. The sequence continues at coordinate 173,370 of NW_015555766.1, forward strand.
CTCATGTTTAACCACTAGCGGCAAATTCCAGAAAATCTGTCCGAGGTGAGGCTGCTCTCGGCGGGATCATTAGCAGCGAACGGCCGCTGATGCCCTCGAGCTCAGTTCTCTGAAAGTGTCGAAGCACATTTTCAAATAGACGATACCTTTTTTAACAAACCACATATTTGAAGTCTAAACAAGCACATTCTCACCTAAACAACTAAAACTATTTTGTGACACAAAAACAGTATTATTTATAAAATTATAGTGGATTTGGGCATCTGTCATGACACTCGCTGTGAGAAATATGGCAAGCGGAGTGATACAAATGGTGAAACTGTTGGAGTTGTGTTATCACTCTAATATCGCACTCTTATCAGTCAATCAGATTCGAGGACCAGAAAGAACTGTTGAATAAAGAGTATTTCATATACTTCTGAGAGTCGTCTTACTGAACTTGAACATCAACACTTCATAAATGTGCATAAGCAGCGAAACCGTCCATAGAAAAGTCAATATGGGGCGTAATTCACTGCCACCGCAGTTTAAAACTGCTGTTCTGGGCCAACAGGCTCACCACCACTGTTTCTGAGTCTAAAAATAGCTGTACTTTGATGATGCACTGGTGACTGCTGGGAAAATTCATGCCCCACTCGGTCACTCCCCCTCTTTTGCTGCATCCCTCTTTCACTCTCAGTGGTGCAATTAGCACTATTACACTGGGATCCAGTCCACAGAAGTGCAGGAGACTCCAGCCAATCGCTCAGATCAGTTGGCATGAATGAGCGTATCCTCATGCAGCGAGCGGGAAGGAAGGGGGATACCAGCATGGAACTGCATTACTGCAACTTTATTTCTCTTGCATTTTTACAGTGAAGCAACGGAAGGTAATAGAGAGTGAGTGACTGAAAGAAAAAAAGATAGGAACAGGGAGTGATGCCATCCTCTGAGATTCAACAAAGGGGCTCTGTTCTACTTATGTGCATGCATACACATGCTCAACACCCCAATGCCCTGTACTCACACCAATGCCGACACCATCTCACGCTGGCTCTGCTCGAGTTTCCAAAGTGCTAGACCAATCTCAGCAGCAGGACTTGTGTTTGGGTCTTTCATCAGTCACAAGGGGGAACAGCTCTGTCAGTGCAAGGGGGCTTTGGCACAACACTCCAGTTCTGCCAAAGCCAGAAACGACTAGAGTGTATGACACCTGTTCCTATATAACACTTCAACAGTCAAAAACCACTGATCAACATCAACCTCCCCTCTTGAAAAGACCAGCTTAAAACAACATACTATTGGTTTGGTGCTAGTCTCAGCCTCAGACATCACGCCCATGGACCGTTGGCTGAATGTCTGATGCATACGGCACACAAAATTGGAAACACGTTGGGTTCCAAACAACATTGGACCCCAATGAATTTCATTTTATGCTCAAAAAATACAAAAAATAAAAATACAGAAGAAATTAAGCCATGCAGGTTTATGCCATGCCATGACATGAGGGTGAATAAATTTAAGGGACAATTATCAGAGTTGTAGTATGTTTGCAAAAATTAAACTGGTGCAATTTTAAAAGCACTGAAGTGTTCATACAATGTTTTAAAAAGACATTGTTTTAGTCAGACAGAAGATTAACTGTGCATGTAAACGTACTTGCACTGAGCTTGGCAGTTTCTTTCAATCCACAGTGAGATTTGTGTTATAAAAACTTCAAATGCTGCTACTAAACGAAACTAAAGCTTCATGCTTAAGGAAAATCCAGCTGTACTCTGTTTTTGGGCGATGCCTCAGAGCAGCAGTGGATCTACTCTGGCCTTGAGCCCGCAGGTATGGCCACCAAAAGCCTTGCCATTGTCATGACAATCAGTGTGAACTTTTCACAGTACAGCCTGTATGTGACACAAAATGTGTCAGTGGAGATACACTTGTCCACAGCACAAAAAGCATTTTTAATGTAAAAAACCCTCACATCTGTAAGCCAAGCAAAGTGCTTCTACTTTGGTGAAGAAAGAGCATCAGTCAGCTGTCAGTGAGAAAAAGTTACACAAAAATGTAACAACTTTTTGTAAAAGTAACGTAACATTGTCATGCATTAGTTTCACAAGTAACTTCCCCCAACACTAGTCATCAGTCCTTACACCAAAGAGAGACACACACAGGGCAAAAGATGATAAACAGATGGAAAGTGGAAAAAAGGAGAGAGAGAGTTTGGGGAGGTGGGAGAGAAAGGACAGAGCTGAAATAGGCCAGAGCGCAAGGGAGACCGTCTGTCCCAGATCAGTCCTTTACCGCGAGCAAAATGAGAGAGGGAGAAAAAACGTGAGCGGAAGTGCGTAAAACGACTGGGCTAAATCCCGAAAGCTTGAATTATCCGCCCAAGAGCCTATACAGTAAATATCAGAGGAGGGAGAGATTCACCATCTTCAACTGCTGGACAAACACACTGAGAGGAAGAAAAGGACGAGAGGGCAAAAAAAAAACTCACTGACTACAGGGGACAGAGAAGTAAACTGCATAAAGAGTAGACGAAGAGGAGGGGAAGTGGTCAGGAACAGCGAAGAAGTCAGGATGGAACAGAGAACAAACAAAACCTGATAGGAGTTGAGTAAAATGAACAGGAATGAAACAGTGAACACCATATCAAGCCTCCAGCGCTGGCCTAATTGACACAGATCCCCTGGTATCAATCCATGCTGGCCAGGTAGCACCCACCCCCTGCATTCATTAGCTTAGACAGGCAAACGTGTTATTAGAAAATGCTCAGGATGGAAATGTTTGTTGAATGGCACATTTGTATCTACTCATTTCATAGTACAATGTGAGAAGAACATCAGACTACGTTGATTACAATTGTTCTGAGGTGCGTTTCCTAAAAGCAGCTATGGTTACCAATAGAGTTCAGTGGAACTAATGACCATAGTTAGCTAACGATGCTTTTGGGAAATGCACCACTGTGTGGTAGTTGTCAGGTTGTCCACACCTGCTGTAGATTTTATGTCAGTGTGTGATCATTTATCTACGCCTACTGAAATGGTGTGAGCTGTTATTATGTTAAGATGACAACATTTCTCCTCATCCACTGTTACAAGTGTGAGGATGCGTTGCATGAGATCTTTCTGCTAAGCATAATGAGAGAGAAGTGTTTGAACTACAAAGAGAGCAGCGGTACTCGCACTTACCAGCACCATCTCTAAACGAAGACATGGAAGAGGCAATAAACACAAATACTAAATAACTGGAAAGAAATACTTTCACTCTTCACTAGGGATGGGTCAGGGTGGTTGACGCTGCTCTCACATACCTGCAGTACTAGTTGTCCTTTTCTTCAGCATGGATGCATTAAATTGATGAAAACTGACAGTAAAGACTTTTACAATGTTACAAATGATTTTTTTGATCAAATAAATGCTTTTCTTTTCAACTTTCTAGTCATCAAAGAATCCTGAAAAATAGGTATAATGGTTTCCACAAAAATATTAAGCAGCACTTCGGTTTTCAAGACTGATAATAATAAGAAATGTTTCTTGAGCAGCAAATAAGTAATATATCATTTCTGAAGGATCATGCAACACTGAAGACTGGAGTAATGGTTGCTGAGAATTCAGCTTTGCCATCACCTGACTAAGTATGTAATAATATTATATATCAATGAATAAGTGGTTTTGCACATCCCTGGACACATCCATGTGTATGCATGATATGCATGGGGCAATGCAAATGAGGGTAGAGAGGCCGAGTTTTCCAGAGCATTGACTAGAAGGGTGTCAGTGGCGTTCTAGTTTCCCGATTTATTAATGGCTCGTTCAATGTGGCTAATTTTAACTCTCTTTGTGTGCCTCTGTCTGATTATCCACTCTGTCATCCTATCTCATACCCCCCCCGAAGCGAACACACTCACACTTCACCGGAGAGACTCTGTGAGTATGTGTGTGTTTAAAGGGAAGACGGAGAGAGTGTGGGAAAAGAGAGCGTGTGACAGCTGTGACAGCGTGTGACTGAGGAAGAAATGTTTTATTACATGCAATGTTGGAAACACAATTCTGCCCCAATATCTGTGCCATGAAAACATATTTGAAAGGTTTTGTTTCTCTTATACTATTGGCAAATAATTTCCCTCTTCTGAGCACAATGTATCAGAGGAGGATATACGCGAAAAACAAAGGCTTCTAATAATAGATTCAGCAGATAATGGCAGGGGACAGTCCCACACCAAATCAACACACACTCCCTGTGTAACAGCGCATGCAGACACGCTGCCACTGTCTCAAGACCTCTTCACATCCGTGCAGAGCAGAGAATGTTTGCTTGTCGGTTCACTTGTGTGCCACTTCTAGCCTGTAAGGTGAGGAGTTGGCTGTCTACCTAAGGTGCATTCAGTGGGTTGTCTGAGCAGCAGTGTTTGTCTGTGGGCGGAGAAGAATCTGTAATGAATGGTAATCACCTGAAAAGTACCTAGCCTACTTATATTCACAACTTTTTATAGTAAATATTAAACTTGGATAAATGGCATATACCAGATAACATAATATAAAAATAATACACTCAAAATGAAAAATCTGCCATCATTTTCTCATTCTCACATTGTTCCAAACCAGTACGATTTGTTTTCAGTTTATTTCCACATGGAAAAACATTTAATGCATATCTGAAGCATTTATAAGGCCTCAAAAAGAACACAAAAGCATCATAAAAGGGGTCTGTCATATGACAGTCAGAAGTGCAATATTCTGCATCATCTGAAGTTATACAATAGCTCTGTGCAACAAAAATATAAAAGAACTTAAGCTGTATTCACTGAAAATATTGACGTTTGCTCTAGCACTCATTGGCGTGTTTGTGGATTTGTGAACACGTCAAGTCAGATCTTTTTTAATGAATCTGAACTGATTTGTGCACAAAGATTTTAATAACCTAAATTTTGGTCTGTTCTAACGAATCTTTTGCATGGCTTCATAAGACTTGGAATACAGTGCACTAGTCGGGACCACATTTATGATACTCTAATGGTGCTTTATTGAATCTGCAGTTCACTGTAATTGCATGGAAAAGAGCGTCCGCCATAATATTCAAAATTCCACCATTTGTGCTCCATACAATAAAGACAATCATAAAAATTTGAAATGACGAGAGTGACTAATTGAGAAAATTTCATTTTGGGTGAACTATCCCTTTAACAGCAAATTCTGTTATGCGTTGCATACACTCTTAAAAATAAAGGTGCTTCAAAAGGTTCTTCAAGCGATGCCATAGAAGAACCATTTTTGGTTCCACAACTTGTTTCCCTCCCTCCATACCTGCCTCTCCCTCTCTCTCTCTCTCTCTCTCTCTCTCTCAATCGCTTTTGCCCCTCCCCCTCTCCTCCACCGTCTTCTCCATCAGAACCCAGATGCAAGGCAGACCCCTCCTTCCCGCTCTCCTTCTCCCCAGCTTTCTTTGATTTTGTGAGGAGTTCTACACCTTTGGCTGAAGACGAGGAGGAGATGTCTTTGACAGACTATGGCGGTTCCCGAGGACGGCATGAAAGATGGAGAGGGATGAAATGAAAAATACATCAGGCTACACATTCTACACAAAGCAATAATGTGAATTTGGATTCGCTGCATGGGATGAAGACTAGGCTACTGAGGAAGACATGGGAATAGCAGTTTTATGAGTGAGCACACTTTTAGATGCGATCCGCTGAAGAAAAGTTGGCTCTGCGGCAAAGGCCAACTGTGTTAAAACATGAATCGAGAACAAAAAATACATCTGTAAGAGGAGTAAACCACTTATTAGCTTGGGGCAGGAAAAAGGGCGAAAAATGGAGGGGAAAGAAAGTAAGAGGGGTTATAAATGTAATTAATTATAGATATTATAGATGGAATAAAAAGGTTCAGTGAGTTGTTATTAGGCATGGGCCGGTATGAGATTTTGACGGTATGATAACCTTAAGCAAAAATATCACGGTTTCACGGTATTGTCGTTACAGCTCTAAAATGTGTTATTTTTAAATGACTGGGTAAAAAAAAAAAACTTTTTTCAGCTGAACACAATATATTTTGTTTTTGAGCAACATACAGAATATTAGGAACAGTAGAATTTGTTTATTTTTTCTTTGATTTGTTTCCTAAAAAGAAGAAAAATAAAGACTGACATCTTTATTTAACCTAAATCTGTAATTAGTTATTTAATTTTAGTTATATAATTCATATACATATCATTTATATCATTTAGTTATATAATTTTATATACATAATTTCATTTAATAATAACCCAATTTGAAGCAAAAACAGAATGTTCTGTTCTGACTAGCTTTGTGAAATTATACTACATGTCTGAACGAAGCAAACAGCAGAAGCTCTGAATGAGACGCAGATACACTCTCTGGCAGCAGGAGGCGCTTCTGGAACATGAGTTACAACGTTTCCTTGGTTACCGCTGTAAACAAAGCAGAGCTGCGCTGAAACACTGCTTTAATATGAACTATAACGTTACAGAGACGAGATTAAAAGAAAATACCATGTAAACTTTTCTGAAGACAGTCAGTTCCCCTCAGAAACACATCCATATAAACCCCCAAATCAATATTTTCTTCCAATAGTTCGTGCATCATGAACAGTGAGTGATCTGCCTGCTACAGTATTTTTCTCTGTGCGTCCGTCTTCAGCATCTCTGGCCTGTGTTAACGGGCGATTACAGACTTCATATTTTCACATAAATGACATTTTGGAAAATGATTGCATTGCAACGCAGTTTGTGCAAGTCCAGAACAGATACGAGTTGCTTGCAATAAGACAAAAAACGGCCTGTTGCCGATCGCGTAAATTCCAGGGGAAGCTCCTTAAAGGGGTCATATGATGCGATTTCAATTTTTCCTTTCTCTTTGGAGTGTTACAAGCTCTTGGTGCATAAAGAAGATCTGTAAAGTTGCAAAGACTAAAGTCTCAAATCCAAAGAGATATTCTTTATAAAATGACTGCTCGCTCGCACCAACAGGAGGAGGAGGGTCGTGTTACTCTCTACACTGCACTCAACCTGAGGGATTCCTACACTTTCAGTCTTTGAGGAGACATGAAAAACAGCGCATACCGCAGGAACGGTATAACAGAAATTAGTGGTTTTGAAACCATAATATTTTCAAATCGTGGTATACCTTGAAACCGGTAATCGGCCCATGCCTTGTGGTTATTAGGAGAGACAAATTTAGAGAGGTAGGAAACAATGGAGACAGAAGCAAAAAGTGGTGGGGAAATAAAACTAAAATAGGTACACTCAGGAAAAAAGGTACAAAAGCTATCATTGGGACAGTATCTTTTCTAAAGGTACACATTTCTACATTTTATATACTAACGTGTACACTTTACGTACTCATATGTACCTTTAGAGGGAGGCAGACACACTCTGTCAGTTTAAATCTAGATTAAAGACCCATCTCTTCAACCTGGCATACACATAGCACACGATCATTTTTCTATAATTCAAATCCATTAAAAGATTGTTAGGCTGCATTAATTAGGTCAACCAGAACCGGGAACACTTCCCATAACACCCAATGTACTTATTACATCGTAAGAAGAATGGCATCTACGCTAATATTAGTCTGTTTCATTCTTATTCCGAGGTCACCGTAGCCACCCAGATCCGTCTGTTTCCAGATCAGATGGTCACTGCAGTCACCTGGATCCAGTCCGTATCCAGTCCAGATGGAAGATCAGCACCTAGAGACGACTTCTGCAGCCTTGAATGTCAGCGGAGACCATGTCAACTAGACAAACCTTAGAGACAGATCCCCTGCGAAGATCTTGCCGGTAATCGGCACAAGAACACGAGTCCTCTGCTCAATCTGACGTGCGATGCAGCCTGGAAATAAACCACATCATGCTGGTTTCGTCAGGCCATAGGAGAACTGGCCCCCCGATTGAGCCTGGTTTTTCCCAAGGTTTTTTTTTCTCCATTTCTGTCACCGATGGAGTTTTGGTTCCTTGCCACTGTCGCCTTTGGCTTGCTTAGCTGGGGACATAATTTCTGTCAACATTGTTGACTTGACTGCATAGACACTATTGGAAGAGAACTGAACTGTTTTCTATTGTGCTCTTGCATTATCAGCACACGTTTTCCCTGTTTAACACTGTAAAGCAGCTTTAACACAATCTGTATTGTATAAAGTGCTATATAAATAAAGGTGACTTGACTTTAAGGTACCAATATGGAACCTTTAGGTAAATATGTCTGTAAATAGATAAAAAGAGTATCAATGCATTTTACATTAAGTCTGCCACAGGCTGCTCAAAACGATATCACTTGCTATTTAATAGACCCCTACACACACCACACTGTCGCAGAATCAATCATGGACCAGGTAGCAACATCTCAAATATGTCTCCTGTGACCACTTGAGATCGGATTTCAAAGGAAAGCGTCTCTGAATACATATATTACTTGGTATGTCAGTCGAGTACATGGTACCAAGTTCACTGCATGTTGATAAAAGGCAAGAAAAGGAGGAAAAAAGAAAAGAAAAAAGTTGGTGATGCCAAAGGCGCAAAAGGATGGATCAGCATTTACACTACAAACGCAACGTGATTCTGTCAGAAACATTTTCTGTAATTACCATTGTTTGGATTGAATATGATCCAAATAGGATATCACCCAAGGATATCGGTGAATTTTGTTTGGCATTCAGAACTGAATTGAGAATGCTTTTTAAATCCCAAATTCTGTTCCTGAATGTGAATTGAACTAGAATATCTAGAATAAAGGTGAGCAAATAGGAACTTGAATTGAAATTAAATTTACGAGTAGAAAGTAGAAATAAATTAAGAGAAAATACATTTAAGAATACAACAGGTGCTCAAGAAAGGGTGAAAATACATAATTTATTATACATATTTCAGTATTTAATTTTAAGTATTATAGATTTTCAATAATAAAAATCTTAACGGGCTATTTCTTAAAAAAAGTGCTGCTTCCCTACTAATAAACAGAAATAAATTAAAAATAAATTACAGAAATAAATGTAATACATTTATTTAATATAAAGTCAATAAGTGAAACAAGAAAAAAAATCAAAGGTTTTAAAAACTTTACAAACACATGGATTAGGGTGGAAGAACACTTAATTTTCCACAATGCCACAAATTTCTCTGAATTGAAATTCAGCTTCATAACATTCCAGTTCCGTTTCCTATAGGATGAAGTTAATTCAACTCAAATTCCAACTCATCACTTGAAATGGGGCCAATTTTTTGGTTGTGAGTTCCTGACGTCAATATCAAGCTTACATGTGCGTGTGACTGGCTGGCTCCATGTTCAGCTTGTGCTCAGTATGGAATTTGTGTTGTCACCTGTGAAGATTTATGATTATGTGTGCATTAGAGATCTAATTTATAGCATGTGAGACTATCATGGATCCATGCATGACTGAAAATCAATGTGTGATACAAGACAGACTATAAAGTTGGTTGAAATGGACTGTTTGCACAACTATGCAGCAATTTAAAAAAAAAAAAAACTGGTGACAATACACAACAAATCTAACCAGAAGAGTACCTCAACAATACTCAGTGACAATGCTGCTCTAAGATTTGTGGTGCAGTAGTGCATTATACATACGACAGTCATTTCTGCACCTGCTATTGTCAAAAACATTTCTCCACTGAAAAGCCTTGCCTTCATAGCTCCATCACTTCCTTTCATGTCTCCTGCTATAGGGCAACTATTTCTCAGGAATCACTTTATGGTTCTTCCTTCAACATTAAACCAGTCATGCTTTTAACTTCCTTGCTTCCATCCCTCACCATTTTCATCCACTGTCATTATCAAGCTTTCATCACTTCTACCATTTACTTTGCTTTATAGCACTAGGTGCTGTGTCTCTGAAACTCCTCCATACATCTTTCCTTACTCATCCATTATCTCTCTACGAGCAGATTCTTTCAACCCATTTTTTCTTTGAGATTCATAGCACTTCCTTGTCTCCCTTTTCCTTCATCACACAACTGTTTCTGAGAATTAAGTGTAGTTGTTGTACACCAGTGAATTTACCATCTTAGTCTGTCACATCCAAAGCTCTTAAATAAAAAAATAAAAATAAAATAAAAAAAACACTAAAATTAAAATCACTTCCAAACCACATCCAAAAAGGCTTTGTTTAATATAATTGCGTTTACATATTATATTAATGCTAACTGTCTTTAATAATGCTATCTCCAGCAGACATGCTCAAAACCAATGGCAAAAGACACTGATTGAGACAGCTTACAAATACCTTAATGTCACAAAGCAGGTAATTCAATATACAATTTTCTGCTAAATTAGCATTGAGACATTGTGGAACTTGAACGTCCAGTTATGGATAGAATTCATCATTCACTTCTGGATCGATTTCAATCTCTAGACGCCTGTTTCAAATCTAAAGGGGTGAAAGTGCCTCCTCCTCTCTACTGTCCCAATCTATTATCCATCCATTTCCACCCTCTGTGGATATGACAACAAGTTTTCAGGCTGCTCCAGGTCTCTGTAAATAGCGCCATATGCACGGCTCTCTTAGGGAGGTCCCTGGTTCTTCATTTAGAGCTGATGTTATACTTTTAGTACATTTACAGTCAGAAACATCATGTAATATTCTGGAGAGGTTGTTGAAACTGAATGTTGAACTGCAGCACTACAAACTTAAACGTAGACAAAGCGGAAAAAAACGGAGGGGGAAAAAACATAAAATAAAGCCTCCTAGCAAATGATCGGACCTCTTAAAGGGGTCATAGGATGCTACATGCACTTTTACAAGTTGTTTGAACTGAAATGTGTGTTGGCAGTGTGTGTACACAACCACCCTATAATGATAAAAGTCCACCCGGTGTTTTTTTTTTTTTTTATCTGGTTAAATGTTTTCCCCTTTCTCAAATCGAGCCGATCTCAGATGCCTGTCTGTGTGACGTCACACAGAC
>NW_015555766.1:184374-201065 GCF_001515605.1 Sinocyclocheilus anshuiensis
GTATAGACTTTTCATTAAGGCCCTAAAGAATCATATCAACTTGTGGAAAATGGGCATCCTATGACCCCTTTAAATAAAGGAATAAGATTCTGATCGACTCATTTCAAAATATAAATCACGTAACAATTAAACATCTTTTAATGGCTCTATTTTAAAGATTTCATTTTCATTGCCAGAACAAGCATGAAACAGGGATGGAGAGATAAGGATTGGAGTTACCATGAGGGAACAGATGGAAAGGTAAATTTTTCCATTTTAAACTGTAAATGTTTAGTAACATTACGTGTACAGGAAGGTGGGAGGGAGGGAGAAAGGATGGTTCGGTGTAGGAAAGGATTGCTGAATAATTCAAAAAGAGAAGAAAACACAGATGAATCAAACGGGCTAGTGCCTGTCTCACACTGAAGCACTACAAAATGGAGGATGCTACTGTATATCTCTTTTGTGGCATAAATCCGCCTGTAATATCTGCCAGTGAGAAAGGCAGTCTTCAAAAGAAGCAAAACCTTGGGTCACCAGATCTGAGTCGACAGCTTGAATTGCATTTTGAGGTCTTTCGTCACCTGCTTTAACAGTTAACTGGAGACCGGGTTAAAGAATTGTTAAGTCTGCGCAAAGGAAGTCAAAGTGATACAGCAATGTTTTGGGGTCCTACAGTGTTTTCCGCAGTGCCTCAAAGGTTCAGCCTTTCTCCGCCTCACTTTCTATCCACTGCCTTGCTGCCTGTGTCCTCCTTATGAAAAAAGCTGTTCCACTTGGCTTCAGAGTTAACCCTCTGCTCACTGTTGAGAGAAGAGAAAATGGGTCATGAATGGGGAAAGGGGATGAACAGGCACTAAGAATCAGAAAGGAAGTGGACAAAGGGTTGAAAGAAGGATTGAGGGATGAGGAAGAACCAGAAGTACTGTAACAGAGGCAGCTGGGTGAAACTATGTATAGAAATGAATAAACAAATAAGGTCCTGTTTTTAAAAAAGGCCAAAGATAAGAGTCAAAGGTAAAAAGCAAAACTGGAATGTAGACAGCCAAATAGCTTGGAGGAAGATGGCTAAAACAAAAAGGAGGAAAAACATCAAAACATTGAGATGTAAGCTATTAGGAAAGCAGAAAAATAAAGTGCATATTTAAAAAAATGCACGTAAAGACAGTGCAAACAAACAGAATAAGATAAAAAAGAAGGGAGGGCACAAAAAGAGGCTTAGTGACAGGTTAAATTTGAATGAGCTGCAGTGACTGATAAAAGACAGTGCTTAAGATAAAGATGCAAACCTTAAATGTGCAAACATATACATAATGCTTATGCATTTGTATGTGTTTGAGAGTAGATGATATGCATAGTAATTTTATGTTCCCTTATATGGCTAATCATTTATATAGTCTTTGCAGCAATTAGGCCAAATCAGAAAATACCAGCAAGACCCATAACCTTGAAGAAATACCTGGCAGTGCTCTTTGAGAACACGCATGAAGCTTAAATGGCTTCATCAGCTTCATCAAAAAAGGAAATACATATTATGTATTGAGAAGCTATATGATTCAGCTTATTATAATAATTTGTTAAGACTGGCTAGTAATATAGTTTCTGAGTCCCAAGATTCAACAAAGTTAGGCTGAAACACTCTTTTGTGCATCAGGCGATCCTAGAGTTGAATAAGGCACTTAATCAAAAATTAAGAGTATTGTGAACATGGTGTAGTTGTATAAGTGTAGTAGGAGGGTAAGGTATAATGTAATGTTTAAGGGAGTGTAATGTATAATGTGTTTTGTTCTTGTGTGGACGAAGTGCATGTTGTTTAAAGGATGTTGATTGCTGTAAACATAGATACTGTCATGCAAGAAACATTTCAGACTCGTCTTGACAATAAAGTGCTATATCATATCATCATTATAGACCAGGGTTCCTCAAATCTTGCCCTGGAGGGCCAATGCGCTGCAGAGTTTAGCTCTAACCCTGATCAAGCTCACCTACCTGTGATTTTCGTATGATCCTGAAGACACTGATTAGCTTGCTCAGGTGTGTTTGATTAGGGTTAGAGCTAAACTCTGCAGGAAAGTGGATCTCGTGGGCCAGATTTGAGGATCCCTGTTATAGACTCTTCAGTAAGATTCATCTCCTAATAAAACTAATCAAGGCCTAATCAATATATTAATAATATATCACAATAATATATCAATAAGAATTAAAAAAGAAATGCCCTTTCCAAAAGAAATATTCTTTTCAAGGATAGATAGATAGACAGACAGACAGATGTTATATTTCAGCATGCTAAAATACCATGAACATTCAGTTAAAATCATTTAATTTTAATTGCATTAATTTCATTTTTTACAATTTTACAGTTGAACATTACAATTTAAAATGTATCTCAAATGTCCTAAGTAACAAACAGGATGGCCATACAAGACATACCGGAAAAAAGACATCTGAATTGTAGATATTAAAAAAACTGTAATATACATTAAGTTCAGTACAATCAAAAAATTAAGTTATATTGAAGCACCATGTTAAGAACATATTAAAATAAATATAATTAATACACTGGCTTTTTATAGACCAAGGCAAGGCTTAACACAACTACGTCATAAACATGTAGGACAGCCCAGTGCTCTCTCAGGTCTGCACCTGTTAAAAATAAGAACCCAACAAACGCATTCCATATCTGACATGTACTGGGGAGGATATAAAAAAAAACCACACACACAATATACGTTCGGAGATGATGTCAGGCTTTGTGTCTTGGTGACCTACAGGACTACAGTACATTATAGTAACAATATTCTATAAATGTTAAGTGAGTCTGATTAAGGATCAGCTCCAAAGGGCACTAAACATCTCTCTAGAGTAATACAAGTGGTAACGAATTAATTATGCATTGGCCCAAAGTACCAAAGCAATACCCAATATGATACAAAACCCCATGAATCTAATATAGACAAATGCTTGGTGTTAAAAAAAACAAAAAGGCATCCAATGCCAAAACACATTTGTGCTTGAAAAGTGTGTGTGATTTGTGTGGAAAAGATGGGATGCTATTCAAATAAATGACATCACAGTTGGTAAAGATGCTGAAATTTCTGTGATTTGTATGCATTTAATGTAGCAGCTGCTACGGTTCTTTTATGACATGTATGAATCCCCTAAACCAAATACAGGACACCTGACAGCTGCTCAAAGTATGTGTTTGTCATATGTTGCACAAATATTTGTGCAGTCAGTGGTGCACTCTTATTCAACTTGCCAGATGGGCAGTTAAACCCTAAATTAAAAGCACATGATCCTTGCTCTGGTCCTTCATGTGCTAACCCACTAAGCTGTGCAAGTTGCCAGCCAAGCTTATTTTTCTCGCATATGATCGATCGGTCGCATGTTCTTTTAACAACTGCAATCTAGACTGCTAACTCTGAACTGAAAAGGCTAGGAGGAAATAGAGAGAATTTCCACATTGCGGAGAACAACATCCCCATCATGTGGCAAGTCTTATGTATTACAGGACCAACAGAATATCTATTTTCCTCTGTTTTAATACAGAAACCACTAGCATGAAAATATTATCTTCTATAATAACGTACTAGACAAAATTCATCATGTAGCAAATAATTAGGCAAGTGTGCTAATAAAAAATATGTCTTTAAATATTTAAAGAAAACTGTTTTGATGCTAAGAACAGGACATTTTACATAAATTCGTAAATTTAGTTTTCAGTGTAATAAAAACAAAAAGAACATCTTACATTGAAGTTTTTAAAATAAATAAAGTCTCAGCATATTAACGACAATTGGTCGTTATTAATCAGTATATTGAAGGTCCAGATCCACTGTACCATCAGTCACCACAAGCCTAAGTCTCTTAGGCTTGCGATCTGTTATGGGAGTGCTTTGCGAGTGGGAGGTGGAGAAGTGTAGAGAATTACATGGGTGAGTTCCAGTCCCCTGATGCTGCTGATCTCTACTGACTTGGCCTCCGTGGACTTTAGACCCTGCAAACCTACTCGCAGAGGGAGAAGGTGAGAAGTTTGAGGGACCACATGCTTCTACAACCAGCCTTCCTTGAGTTCCCGAAGGCTCCATAAGACAATGGTAAGTGTAATTTGCAGGTCCTGAACCAGTATAATTCAAGCTTCCACCATCCTCACTGTACCCCAGAGTCACAGAATGATCTCCGGTGAAGTTCACTACGTAAGACTGGTGAGGAGGTTGACCGTGTTCAAAGGTGGTTGACTGAGTTTTAAACAAAGGGACCTCAGGGACTGAGGATTCTCTGTATCCCAGATGAGGACTGCTGTGCTGCGATGCAGGAGGTGAAAGCGAGGAGCTGAAGTTGAAAGCAGAAGAATCACAGTGAGAGATGTTTGAACACATCTGATCCTTATTGGGCTGGATAGAAGACACTCCAGAAAGTTGAGTGTTTTGAGTGGGAGCCACAACAGCATGAGGTTTTTCCAATCTTGAGGGTTTGCTTTGTGTTGTACTGTAACACTGAGAACCTTGGGATGAGGAAAATAAATACGTGGAGGGCAGGCATGGATCTTTATCATTCCTTGTGATCTGGGGCTTTATGTTCTTGAAGACGTTTGTTGTGGTTTTGCTAGAGCTGATGAAATAAACTGGGTGAATACGATCACCTTGCTGACCAGGATTAGCAGGGTACGGGATGTTCTTTGTTTTTTTTTGCAGATTTTCAGCCAATCTTGAGAACTCAGCATTAGGACATCTAGCAGAAGACTCTTTTCCACTGTGAGAACTTGATGGACCCGGACAAGCATAGATGCTTTCCATGTTGTTGTGGGATTTCGAGCTGCCTGCAGCCACAGAAATTCGACAAGCATTCTGGCCTTCCTCGGTTTTCGAGACATTCTTGGGGTTTGGAAAAAAAGGAAGCTTCTTGTCACTGCTACGAAAAAGTGCATTACCAGAATTGAATGCACCTGGATAATCAGCAAGTGAGGTTGACTTATTTCCTACGTGAAGTGAATGGAAGGGTGTAACAAGGTTACTGTGAGGTCCGGCACCATGCAGACTTTGTGTTGACAGGTTTGGAAAGACAGATTCGGATTTAGCTTTTGAGCTATGCAAATTGAGAGGTCCATGAATTTTGTCTTTAATGTCAATTTTAGCAAGGTATGACTCCGAGGACTTTGTGTTAATAATGGAATCAAGAAAGTGTAACTTTTTATCCTGAGGATGAATTCGCACAGTTGAGTGCCCAGGCTGTTTAGCACTTGTAGATGCATTGTTAAACATTGTCAAGTCTTTGGGGAGAAACTGTGTTGCTGAATCTTCCTGGACCTGGAGCTCTATGGGAGTTTTGGACAACTCGCCATCAGACAAGTACAGATCTTTCTCAGGGTCTTGAAGTGGAGCAGAACTTGTGGCTGTATTACACAGCTTATCTTTGAAGAGCAGTTGAGATGCACCAATAGATGAGGATGTGTCAGACTGAGCAAACACAATATCCGGGAAACATAGCTCCTCACCACTACTAAAGTTACTCACTGGGCTTGGCGATCCTAGGTAAGGGGTCTCCGGATTCCATGCATCAGTGGGACTTTGAGAGAAGGGGCTGCTGAAGGACCCGGTGTTATGTGGTTCACCAGGACAGTAATCTATTAAAGAGCTTGCCAAGTTGTTTTGTGCAGGCATCTGATCATAGCTTTCGAGATTTAAACATGGAAAGTCAAGCACATCTTCAGAATAGTTACTAAAGCTACACTCCGTGGTAAAGGGAGAAATGGAAGGAGACTGAACCTGAGAAGAGGTTACACTGGTGTTAGTGGGCACACTTTTCTCACATACCTGTGACTGGCTCATAGCCTGGAGTTTTGACAGACTTTTATTAATCTGAAACAAATTGTGGCTCAAGCAAATGTCATCCCTTCCTTTGTTGTCAGTTCTAATAACACCAATCTTAAAACTATCGAGACTGTCTGACACATGCTCCCTTACATTGTCTTTTGCTTGAATACTCCCACTGACATTACTAACTCCTGCCAGCCCATCATAACAGGGAGAGTAAAGTGACAAAGGTGAAAGGGATATTGGTAAGGGTGAAGTCTCAAAACTCAGTGGATCTCTGAAGGTACAACTACGCCCCGCCATTAGTTGCTGGCATTGAGACGGGTTTTCCTCTTTAACTTTGCCGAGAGGCATCTGTTCTACTATTGCTGCTGTAGAAAAGACAGATGTTAATTTCTTTGGCTCCCTGTGCAAAGTATCAGTGCTCCCATCTTCATTTTGAGCTTCTTTCCACTCCACCTCCCACTTGCCTTCAGCTCTCCTGCACAATCTAATCAGAGGTAATGGTTTAATGTCATCAATGTCCGCCTCAGTTTTTGGACTAGATGATTTTTGTTGTACCTGCTTGTCAGTAACATCACTACTGTCTTGAACAATTTCGTTTGGTGTACTAACGTTTTTGTTAATGTGAACAGCTGATACTTTTTGTTGTCTTTTACATGGCTTAGCTGCGCATTCTTTTCTGCAATGTTCTAGGACGTCTTGAACTGCTTTGGTGGCTTTCTCTAAACCTACACCATTATCGGCCTCCCCATGACCCCGAATCCTCTCCATTTCTGAATTTAAAATCGAGACAGTATCCAAAATGGCACTAAAAGGGTCAACTAAAGCCAAGCATTGCTGTGGGCTTGACTTGTCCACAACACTTTTTGCCTCATCCGTACACTCCATTGCCCACTCCTTTCCCCTTTTCCTCTTAAGGCGGATTCTGACGTTTAACCTCTGCTCTTCTTCCGTCTTATCCAAATCATCTGAGGTAGACCACTCATCCTTAATGGCATGTTCAATATTATCCGTGATCTCACAGTCCCCTGGTCCTTTATTTCCTCCTCCTAATCCTTTGTCACTTTTCACTTGGTTCTCCTCACCCATATTGCATTTGACTGCTTCTGTAATTTCACTCTTAGGGTCATTGATTGTCCTCTCACAAACATGTACTTTACTCGTGCTATCCCTGTATTCAGGAACTCTGACACTGTTTTTCCCTGGTCCACGATGAGTACTCTGAAGACCTTTACAGTATTGTTTAGCCGAAGTCTTTATCAACTTGGATGAGCCACGCTTTTTGGACCCAATGCAAACATTGTCTTTGAAAGTTAAACTTGATTCTGGTATTGAACATTTCATTAATGTTGTATCCACACTGCTGCTTTCGCTTGGCTTAGGTAACAGATTGTCCGAGTTGGGTTCTTTGCCTTTACTGCCATCAGTACACGGTGTTGCAGGTACATTAACATCCTGTTCTGGGTCTGTATCAAGCGATTCTCGAAATGCCCGTTTCTTTAGGGGAATGCTGCTCTGGGGACTATGATCCAGAGAAACCATGCACATGGATGGGGGTTCTGAGGAAATCAAAGCGCTTTCTGACTGTTTCTCTTGAGTATCTTCATATATATTTGGCTGATCAGCTGCCGTGAGTCCTTGATTAGGGTGCTCATTTTTGTTATTAAGTGCATCATGCTTGTCCTTTGTCTCTTTATTGTCAGCAAGTAATAGTGTCTTCATATTATCAGCTTCTCCTATACCACTGTAACTGCACAGAGGTTGGTGGTCATTAGCATCTTTATCTTGTTGACTAAACTTGCAACTCAAACACTTTCTAATATCCATCAGCAGTACCCTTGCCTCTTTAACAACAACAGTCCTGCTACCAAAACTTGCTGTTAACACTTTCTTTTTCAAGTAATTTCCTTCAACAATTACTTCTTCCTGCTTCTTGATGCTGCTTTCTTTATCTTGCACCTTAGGTACGCTCTCAACATGTTTTTGTTTCTTATCCTTGTCTGCTCCTTTCCGTTTCTTTACAGCATTTTCTGAATTTTTGGGAATTGTGACTTCAACAGATGTGACTGTTACAACTTTATCATCTTGCTTACCTTCAATTTCATACTCACTGTGGCTATCCTTACCATACACATCCACAAGTTCTTTCACAACAGGTTGTGTGACTGCATTTTTGCCAGTCTCTAAATCGCATGTTACTTTTAAGTACTTTTCTGCACTCTCCATATTTACTGGTGTGAAATACAACTCCTTCACCCCTTTCTTACCTTGAATATTGCTTTCTTTGCTCCCATTAAATTTTGTGCTCTGCTGTACTGACGCTGCTGCTGGTGCTGTAACCTTGTCTCTTGTACTGTCTGCCTCCCTCTGACCTGTTCTTTCAACCTCTGGCTTTCCTGGGATAGCCACCCGTACCAGACTGACTCTGAGGTAACGATTTAACCCTGAGAGGAGAGAGACAGGACTATTAAGAGATGGTGAAGACAAGGAGGGTGTAACGCTTACAGCACTAGAAGAGTCAGACTGCCTGTGGTTTTGCTTGTTATCCCCTGAGGTCTCTGAAGCTACACAAGAACTAACATCACCTGCCCTAGGAGCAATGGAACCGCTGATGTGTCTCCCGTCACCAGCCACTTCCCTGAGGCAATCCCTAAAGACTCTCTGCTGCGTCTCTCTGATCACCGTGCTCTCTGTTTGTGATGATTTGTCACTGTTAGTTCCAGTGTCTCCGTCAATGTGTACACATTTATCAGTACATGGTTTACCTGGAGAGATTAAAACAGGGTTAGTATTGTCCTTGGACTCAACCTCACTTCCTTTTTGCTGCTTCCCATCTTGTGTCTGAGAGTCAGAGCATTCATTTTGCCCTGTAGAGAGTTTAGAGTTCGATTTGATCAGTCTGGTCCTCCTTTTGTTGAATCTGGGGAGCTTAGATCGACTCCTTGCTTGGAGACTGCTCAGACGACTACGAAGAATATTCCTGGTCCTTGAGGAAATGCCCTGGTGGACAATTCTGACAGATGATGCATCAATGTTACGTCCCTTGGCCTTCATGCTGTCTCTTTCATGTACACTGGAAACACATCCAAGAGTAAAGGGTTTAAATCTAATGACAGAGTCTTCATTTAACATTTCTCCATCCTCATCTTTTCTCTCCTCCGGTCCATTTATGTTAGCACTACTGAGTGGTGGAGAGACAGATTTGCTGTTCCTTGTGATCCTCTCTGGTTTTGGTCGCTCTTTCTCAATTAGGTATAGCAGGGCCCTTTCTTTGCTCAAGGGGTCTTTACAGCTTAATAGGAAATTTGTGCTGTGCTGATAGAGGCAGATGCTCAGCTCCTTTAGCTCGAGGTGAGGCAAAGATGATAAGAGGTTTTGTGTTCTCTTTTCTACCTGTTTGCATTGCTCCTCCCTCCGCCACCTATCAGTCTTTCTCATCTTGCTCAAAACAAGGGCGTTCCTCTTTGTCCGTTGGGAAAATGTATTCCTCATTGGCAAGGCTGACAAGAGAATGAGACAAGAAGAATAGACCAGAGTTAAGTGATCGGCAGTAATGAAATTATAATAATACAGGTTTTTCACCACTTTATTAGGAAATTGCATGGGATGCTTAATTACAGCCTTTGTAATTTTAAATTCAGAACATACACATTTTACTCCAGGACACAAGTAATAAGAAAATAACTAAATATTAATGGTAGAACAAGCATACCTGAGTTTGATACAGTGAGAAGCGGCTTTGGGGTGCCATTTCCCCTATTCCTGTTAAGCCTTAGGTCGGTCTCTCTGAACTCATATTTCTGTCCTGAAGGATCCACGGAGCAAGCCACATCTGGTGACTGGTCTCTCTTCTTAAATGATCCCTCTCCTCTCCTGCATAGATTGGCATAATTAGTTGTGATAAAAGCAGATTTAAAAGGCTTTTAAATGCATTTCTGTCATTAGAAACCTAATTGACATTAAACCCTAATACAGTTCAGACCAATTACAAGCATCCATTGAGATAATTGTGCATTACATTTCCAACATCACTATAATATCAAAAGCAGGTGGCCTTGAAGCAGTATTAACGTATATTCTCTCACCTCTCACATGTGCAACATTCACACATTTCATTATTCTCCCCAAAAAAGCTGTCCCCATAGTAACAGGTAATCTCTTCCCCCGGCGAGATGGGCCGCACCACTTTTACACAAGCTCCATTCTTATCTCCAGGGACAAACTAATAGGAGGAACAGAAACAGTATGAGCAAATTACTTTTCAGTATACACTGTTTGACTATAATCCATTTAGTCATATGCCAGGAAACAAGTGAAAACAAATTAAGGAAATGTAATTTAAAAAAAAAGGGTGTTGCCATGTTAGGACTAAAGTCAGATAAAATAAATAAAAATAAAATAAAATAAATACATTTTAAAAACGATCAAATGGCTAATACACACTAAAAGTGAAACATTTGCACATTTTAAAATAGTACTGTATGTCTTGCCATATGTGAGTTAACATTAATTTACATATAAACTACGGTTCAAAAGTTTGAAGTCAGTATGACTTTTTAAAATGTTTTTGAAGTCTGAAGTCACCCAGACTGTATTCAAAGATAAATACAGTAAAACAGTAATACTGTGAAGTATTATTACAATTTTAAAAAACTATTCTATTTTAATCAATTTTAAAATGTATTTTTTTCCTGTAATAGTTGAATTTTCAGCAGTCATTACACCAGTCTTCAGAGTCATATTATCCTACAGAAATCATTCTATTATGCTGAATTGGTGCTCAAGAAACATTTCTTATTATTGTCAATGTTGAAAAACAGTTTTGCTGCTTAATTTGTTAATATGAAAACATAAAAACCTTTAATTCAGGATTCTTCAAATAAGACTGAAATCTTTTGTAACATAATAAATGCCTTTACTGTCACTTTTATCAATTTGACGCATCTTTGCTAAAAAAAAAAAAAAAAAAAGACTCCAAATCTTTGAACAGTAGTGTATTTGTTTTCTATATATGTCTGTGTATTTACATTTAGGACTACAATGACCCAGACTTAATAGTAAAAATAAATACACAGAGAGAGAAAATATGAGCTAGGTTTACATGTTTATTTATTTATATGTAAAAAATAATCAACAGTGTGTGAAATGATCTGTCAGTGCTTTAAGTTAACACAACCCGATTAGAATATGTGCATATGCATAAAAGAAAACAGACACAGGAGAAATGTTCATGTCTGCAACAGTGCCCTTTAGCAGTATACTTTTTTTTTCTCTTCCCTTTACAACAGCACATTGTCTTAAGTTTATCTTACCACGTGTCTCAAAGAACAAACACCAATTTCCAAGTAATCACTTCTGCTTGCATTATCATTGGTCGGGTTGACATGATACCAAAAGTTCAGTAATTCATACCAATACGAAATGTCATAATTCTTAAAATTTTGATACCATAGCAAAAACTGTTTTATTGAGCACACTCTTTACTATTTAAATAAATAAAACAATAGTAAAAATTGTCTTCAAGTGTTTTTAAACTACATGAACAACAAAAAACAAACGACAAGAAACAAAACCAAGTGTTCTTAAAAGGCTTATTAAAGCCACTAAAGCGATCCACACAAGCAGTAAATGGTTGTCATCTTTATCTTGTCAATACTGCCGTTTGATAATTATTAAAGCCATAACAGACAGTGACAGGTCTATTAGACTGCATTTCACCACTTGCACAGATCTACTGTGATATACCAGATTCTTGTCAAGATAAGATGGGGATTTGACCAAGAAGTGCATCACACGCAGATACGCGATACCAAATACCCTAAGCACATCTCAACGCATCCACGCATCAGTCGACTGCGTGCAGATGTCGAATCGCTAATTTGTACTACAGAAAAACTGGAATATTTTTATACATTATAGAGTGAATACAAACATGAAAACTGAAAGCAAAGCTCCTTAATCACTTCTATCAGATCTAGCAAGACCTAGTTAAACAAACTTTACAGACAAGTCTAACAAATCAACTGTATATAATTGTACATTTAGGCTGCAAGATACACTACAGATATACAGGGTCTTTGAAAAGCTAAGCAATTCAAAAGATTCCCCACTAAAGCAAAACTAATAATATAGTATCTTACCTTACAGTTGGGTCTGCAGTCTTCTCCCAACAATAAAAATGAAAGGAAAAAAAAAAAGCACAATCAGATCCTGTACCTTACCACAGAACAAATTTTGAAAAAGAATATTACTGATCAGTATATGCATATGGGCTCTCTCACCATGATTGATGAAGGCAGCCGGCCCCAACCAAAGCTGCGCACATCTCTTGCGCATAGAGTACATGACGCTGAAGTCATTCACTCCTGCTCTGAGGACGGCACTATCCTCAGGGCTCAGCTCAGCTATACAGCCCTGCAGTACCTCCACCCGTTCTCCCACAAGCCTGGAGAATTCAACATTTTTATATCCTTAAATATGGTGATTAACAGAATTTAAATAAGGAGATCAGTTTATTATGTGTTAGGATTAAATAATTAACATACAGTTAAAATGCTGATTTTTAATTTAAGATTTAAAAAACAAAAACAAAACAATGATTCTAACCAGTGTCGGGTGGATGTGATTTTGGCTCCATTCGTTTCAGAAGAATAGCGGTTACATGGCTCAATATTCACTCCACTGTCCAACAGAAATGCTGTCATATAGCGATACATCTAAAGAAAACAGATGAGTAAGTTAAAATAGTTTAAGCACACTGCCATATACATTAATTATATTACTTCATGTCAAGTAATATGCTGTGCTTGTCTTTAATACAAGTAAAAGATTCATTTGGACCATTTAAGCATATTCAGTTCAAGAAACAGGCTCGGGATTGTTGAAAGAAAGATTTCAATTAATCACAAAAATCTATATTTTCCCTGCCCTTGTCTATGTAAGGCCAACAATGTTTTTGGTCTAGTGCAGTCCTTATGTGCAGAGAGACTGTACTCATCATGAAGGCAAATAACTGATCTAGCAAAGACAAACATGTAGACAAATATGCTGAAAAAAGGCAAACCATCTTCACTACACTAGACACAACAACAGCTACTCATTCTAAACAATTCAAGCATTCTTACATTCCTCTTTGGTGATGAATGATGATTACACATGTTTACAAACTGCAAAAATGGACATTCAGCAATTCTGGATATGATACTCACATGCTGCTTTAATAACTCCTGTCGGTGTGAACCCAGCCCGGTGAAATAGCCACTGACCCATTCCCCATCCAACAGGGCATCAAAGGTGGCCTGGAAGTCATGTGTGCGTTTGAAGCGCAGAAGTGTCCCTCTGAGGTAACCCCATCGCCGGATCTCAGGGGGAGGACTTCATTCACATAATGAAAGAAATAAAAAAAATTACAAATTATGAATGGAAGAAATCATTTACAATACAGTTCAAAAGTCTGGAGTCAATAAGACTTTTTTTTTAAAGAAATTAATACTTTTATTTTAGCAATGTCACATTAAACTGATCAAAAGTGACAGTAAAGACATTTATATTGTAACAAACAACTTCCATTTCAATTAAATGCTGTTCTTTTGAACTTTCTATTCATCAAAGAGTGGTTTCCAAAAAAAAAAGGAAACTGTTTTTAACATAAATAATAATAACAGTAGTAGCAGTAATAATAATAATTGTTATTATTATTATTATAAAATGTTTCTTAAGCACCAAATCAGCATATGAATGATATCTGAATGATCATGTGACACTGAAGACTGGAGTAATAGCTGATGAAATATCAGCTTTGCCATCACAGTAATGAAGTACATTTTTAAATATATTATAAAATTATATACATTAAAAAACTACGAATGGTAATAATTTTTCATAAGTGTTTCCCATACACTGATTAATTTGTGGCGGCCCGCCACAATATCAAAATTGCCTGCCACAAATAGATTTTCCTAAAGTCTTTGACGTTGAATAAACATGAGCTCTGCACATTTCAAAATCAAAACACGGGGCAGGTGTTTTTATTTCAATGCATCTTTGAAGATAACCGACCGTCTTCAGAAAAGCTTGGATGTCATTTTCATTTCATCTTTCCTATAATGCCTGATAAAGTAGTGTTCATGAGCAGCGCAGCTTTAATTACAGCTGTTACCGAGGAAACCGCTATTTCTGTCTCTCCAAAACCGCCTCCTGCTGGCAGAGAATGAATTTGCAGTTTTAATTAGCCCATTCAAACCAACATGAAAATCGACTGTTTTCACACAGCAAACACGCAGAGCAGAGTTGTAAATGTGAACCGGTGTGTGTGTGTATATATATATATATATATATATATATATTTCCCCCTGGGGAAGTGCCGCCACACATAGAGTGCAGTGGCGAAGCTATGGATGGGCCCACCCACTTTGAACTGTGGCCCACCCAATGAGAAGTTGGTAATTTTCCAAATGGATATAATTTATTAAACGATAATAATAATAATAATAATCAACATCTTATTTCACTGTAACTTTATATATCTAGTTTTTAAAAAATATTAACCGCTAGTTTTCATGGTTAATTACAGGCAGTTTCTTCATTTTCCCTCTTCCTATAGGCGCATACCATACGCTTGTCAAAAAAATGTTTTATTAATCAATGCTTTAGAAGTATTGGGTATTGTACCTTCGTGCTGTATTTTCTGTTGGCAATTTGACATGCAGTTTTCATATGCTACACTTTGCCCACCCTGTTTTATGTAGGCTCAACCACTTAAACATTTCTGGCCTCGCCCCTGATTAGGGATGTAACGATTCACTCAACTCACGATTCGATTCGATTCACGATTTTGATTTCACGATTCGATTCGATTCACGATTTTATTTGATTTTTTTACTAAATGAGATTTAAGACAAATTATAAATTAAATGTGCATGTCCTTTTATTATTGCTTGGACAAAATGCTGCACATTTCTTTGTGAAATTGAAATATAACACTATAATAATATACTAATATAGCACTTGCATATTATTGCTTTTTTGTTGGTTTTGATTGCTTCTATTGTCCTCATTTGTAAGTCGCTTTGGATAAAATCGTCTGCTAAATAACACAATTTAAATATAATGTAAATGTAAATAACAAAACTAAATTGAAATTTTAAAACAAGCCCCAAATAAAATAAATAACACAAATAAAATAAATCTCTTCATATAACAAGCTAAGGCTTAATCTGTGCTCTTTCCATTTAAAATTAGAGGCAACCACTGCATTTTAATCATGATACAAACAAAGATTCTGCATACATGCAACATGAGCAGTTTTTAATCTAAATTAAATTGTATAATTTCGAAATTTGAAGCAAAAACAGAATGGTTTGACTTCAGTTTTGTGAAACTACACATAAAAATATCTGCATGAAACAGCGGATGAGCTGAATGAGACGCAGATGCACTCTCTGCCAGCAGGTGGCGCTTAAACCCTTTCCTTGGTTTCCGCTGTAAACAAAGGAGCGCTGCACTTATGAACTTTAATATGCATTATACAGAGGCAAGATTAATAAAAAAAATACCATCTAAACTTTTCTAAAGACAGTAAGTTCCCCTCAGACATACATTCATATAAACTCCTACCCCAAAATGAATCGCGATTTGTTTAGCATCTCAACCGATTTGAATCGTCACATATTTGAATCGATTTTCAACCGACTCGCAGTTAATCGTTACATTCCTACCCCTGATAGAGTGCAAGTCTGTGGGAAACACTGTAATATTACCGTTTTTTTTTTTCTTTTCTTTTTTCAAATTAATGCAGCCTTGGTGAACATAAGAAACTTTTTTTCAAAAATATGAACCTCAAAAACTGACCATAAACTTTTGAAGCAGTGTATGTTTCACGTTACTATACAAAAAAACAAACATATTACATTGGCACTATCAGAATAACAAAACAAATATTTTTCTTTAAATATCGTACATAAAAACGGTTGATCATGCATAAAGCAGTAGCTCAATAAAAACAAGTATAATAAGTACCTTATGTTCATCTTATGGGTGCTAAACCCCAGTAAGGGATCCAGCACCAGACTTGTGGCCAGATCATCTGTCTCACAAAGCTCTCTCACACTCATTCTATAAGATCCCTCCATGGTCACCCACCATCAACATGCTGGAACAAAATGAAGCTGGTGATTAACACATTCAAACAGCTGCAAGTCACTCTACACAAGTATAAAAGAGAAGAACAACAGCAATTATGTTTTTTTTCCTCAGAGATTTCTAAAAATATAACCTTCATCTTACAGCAAAAGACACCTATATAGAGTGGTGTCCAAAATGTCTGAGCCCACTAGTGAAAATACGTGTATTTTGTTCATTACAAATTCATTATAATAAGTGAAAAGTGAAGTTTTGCCCTAATGGCAGCAGTGGCCAAGCTGCACAAATGTTCTCCAGCATGATTTGAGATGATCCAAAGAGTATCTTGAGCTTCAATGGAAACATGAACATCTGACCATCTATACTAAGCCACTTGATCAATGTCACAAATCTAATTATTTGATGTGCACTTGTAGTGAGTGACCCAGAAACGGAATTTGGAATATCTATGATTTATTTTACATCATAACCTTTTGTTTTTTCACTGTAAATCTTCATTTGTAGTAGGGCTGTGCGATATTGAAGAAAAATGCGATAACAATGCGATATTCGATATGCGATACGATATTGCTTAAAGTGTGTAAAATCAATTTCAATTATATTTTAAAATATTTAAAAATGAAAATTATATAACCAATTTGTTTCACATTCTTTCTTGGAAAAGAAAGAATCACTACAACTTCTGAAAGTGACCAGCAGTGTTTTAGCATTACTTAAAAAGTTATGTCACAAATCAGAAAATGTAATTTTAACATC
>NW_015555766.1:201136-211244 GCF_001515605.1 Sinocyclocheilus anshuiensis
CGACTGCGTTTACGAGAATGATCGTCGAGACGGGTACTATTGACAATTCTGTGTGTATGTGTCTGTCCAAACTTAAGGAGGAGACGCAAATCAACTCGCGCGCCGTCTGAAACGCGTCTCTGTCTCTGTCTGTCTGTCTGTCTGTCTGTCTGTCTGTGTGTCTGTCTGTCTGTGTGTGTGTGTGTGTGTGTTCTCTGTGTGCGCGCGCTTTGCACGTGTGCTGCAGAACTGAAGAGACGCTGTGCGAGATGCGGCTTGTGCGTGCGCTTCAGGTGTGAGTCAGACAGCAAGACGAGACGGCAAAGAGTTGTTTTCTGCAACTTATAGCACTTAACTCTTTTTAACGTCAAGCAATTCTCTGCTATATGCCTCGAACTAAAACTTTGCACTTTGCAACATTTTGATTTAAGTAACGTTAGCCTATTATTACAATGATTCAGATATCGCACGCCCTTGCGATATGCATATTGCGATATTTACATTTGCGATATTTCGATATATCCTGCAGCCTTAATTTGTAGATTTGAATCCCAAATTATTTTCCCTCATTTTCATTGAGAAAAACTAAACTGTAATAATAACAGTAGTTGTGGTCAATAACAGATGAACAGATAACCCACTAAATCATAAACAGTACACATTAAAGTAATAACCTCACTGCTTTAACACTGAAACAACTGAATAGTTTTCACCTTTACAAAGCACTTATTAATTCAGCTGTCAGGAATAATGTGTAGAGAGGTAAGTGGTACCTTGAACCCACATAAAAACCCCAGTTAGACAAACAGAATTCCCCCAAATGTCCCAGCTGAATTTCAAATTGAACAATACTGCTGAAATGTTAAGGGTTTGCTAGTTCCCAGCATGCATTGCAGCATGAACTAATCATGCTGTTATAGGATTGTTTCTATGTCTCTTTTTGAACTTTTGTTGTAGTTTTGTCAATTTTCAGTTATTTTGTTGCAGTTTTGTTATTGTTAGTTATTTGTTGTTTTGTGATGTTAAGAGCTCATATCTGTGTATCTCTATGCCTTTCTCACTCTCTCTCTCTCTCTCTCTCTCTATATATATATATATATAGAATGAATGAAGCATTTTGTATTTAGTGAATGTATACATTTAAGTTGACAAAGAAGTGTTACTCAGAACAATTAAGACAATAGTTGAGAGAACCTAAAAATCTGAATGCACCAGATTGTCCACAATTACATTTTACAGTGTGTAAACGGCAGAAGAATAACGATAAAAAATGTCTAACCAAGCAAAAAGATACCATACCTATTTCCTCAAGAAGACACTCTGAAACATTGAGCCAATGCTGAGTAAGTGTAATCAATCTAGCCTATTTATGACAGGAAGATATTTAGTGTATGCCCAAACGCTTTGGATGGATTTTGTCTTCTCGATAAAAAAAAATGTAACAGTAAACATATAAAGCAATTGTTACATTACTCAGTTTACACATCCCCTAGATATAAAATGTTCTGGAATAATTTTTGCAAGTATTCACTGGAAGAGAGCATGGTTACTGTCTGAAATATATTGTATTTATAATAAAAAAAAAAGAGAAAGGTTCATTTTTGAGAGTCTACATAATGTCCATCCAAACAACTCCCAAACTGCTACTTTTGTTGATCTCTCTAACTTGTGTGTATTATGTGTATTGTACCATTGCAATCAGGTTAAATCTCTTCAGGGGAATTTAAGTTGTTATCCATCTGCTTTTATAAAACCTGATTGAAACTTTTTGCTTAAAGTTCAAATCATATTTCTTTACTTTTCATGGCAGTGACCATGCTATTGATCTTGTTGTTCATTTTTTGTGTTACATTGTACATTTTTTATTCACAAAAACAAATTTCTCAAGACTTTGCCTAGATTTGATGTGTTTCGTGCTGAGATTTCCCTTATTGTAAAATCGCTTAAGCTCATTGATGACAATAAGAACAAAAAAAGTCCCCCCCCGAATGGGGTGTCTTTTTTTTTCCTTTCTCTTTTCCTTTCATTTTTTGTTTTTGTGCTTTGGGGTCATCGCAGCTGCTTTACCCGATTTAGAGGCGTTGTTGTACATTGCATTGCATAGTGCTTGTTTGGTATTGTGTATTATAACCATGTCGATTTTTGCTGCTGTCTTGCAAGCAAACATTCTCCTCTCGGGGATTAATAAACGTATAATCCTACTCTCCACCGGCAGGTCAAGAGTCGCACTACAAAGCAGCTATTCAGTCAGAAAACACTTCAGCACTTGCGTTGTAATCAAGTTCGAGCGTGAAAATAAGAGCTCCGGGAATGCGTGTAAACAGCAGCTCAGAAAGACCTCTGGACTGTCGACTCGCGCTGAGATCACAGGCACAGCGGAGAAAAAATACTATATACAAGGACACTCAAAGGGTTAATAAAATAAGATTACAGTCAATATTACATGCCGCATGGTCTCACAGACACACCTTCATCTGTCGTCAGGCATATTTGATCGTGCCAATTAGTAATTATTAAACAACATACATGACTAGAGGTCAAAGGATAATTGATTTTTCCAATTCATAACTGCTGGTTATTAATGGTCAGAGCCGCAAGGGGCCATTTATCACTGTCAGAGGAGCCGAGTTAACGGACTTCACCCCAAACCAAAGGGGTCCAGTTAGCTCACTGAACATAAGCGGACCATCGCGGTCCAAACTGAATCTTTAAACAGGATATACTTCACTTTGAATAAAAAATGATTTGCAAACGCGGCGCTAGCGTATCTATGTTGTATAATAAACAGAAGAGTGCATTTACCTGACGGGCTTTCCTTTAAATTTCTGCTCGATTTGTCCGTAGTGAAATCCGTCTGTAAGCTAGCAGGCTAGCTCTTCCTGTTGGCTACGAGCGCTGCTGCCATCTGCTCCTGGTATTCCCATATTCCATGATTTTTACGTTTCTGCTGCAGATATTTGATTGTAAACCAGAAAACCGACCGTAGAGTTGAGATGATTCAGGTATGATACTAACATTAATTTTTCTATACTGCGTTTGTTTTCGAACGTAGAAATCTCGTCCTGGAGGTGAATTCAACCAATCCTTGACATCCATGGTCGCGCTCCTATTGGTTAGTGTGATGAGTGGCAGGGAGCTCGGCGTTATTCCTCTCATCCTATTGGCCGGCCAAGTTACACGGCGTTGAGATTGGCCTATGGGAGTGCAGATGTAGGAAATACCACGCGCTTCTACTAATCAGTGAAAGAGAAAGAAGCCCATTCCCCGCCTCATCTCTTTAACTGTGTCCTGTTGACCTCCTAGAGTTATGCAATATGATAGTAGGCTGTTTATTGGGCAAAATCATAAATGCATATTTAATTGGATTAAAGGGATAGTTCACCCAAACGTGAAATTCTGTCATTAATTACTCACCCTCATGCCGTTCTAAACCCGTAAAACCATCGTTCATCTTCAGAACACAAATTAAGATATTTTTGATGAAATCTGAGAACTTAAAATAGTCCATGTGACATCAGTGGTTCAACCATAATTTTAAGAAGCTACAAGAATATATATATATTTTTTTGCGCAAAATAACTACTTTATTCAACAATTACTTTATTCAACACGTGTTCTCGAGAGTACCACGCATGCCTGTGGTGCTGAAGAGAAGAAATTGTTGAATGAAGTCATTATTTTTGATTCTTTGGCACAACAATTATCGTAGCTTCATGACATTATGGTTGAACCACTGATGTCACATGGAATATTTAAAGTGCCCCTATTATGCCTTTTCGAATATTACCTTGCATGCAGTGTGTCATGTAGCTGTATGTGAACTTAAACACGAGGCTGAATTCAGCTTCTTATTGACGCTATCCGTTCCACCTTAAAAACGCGTTTCTTAGCTTCTTATTCTCTCTAGGGACCGTCTCTATTTGTGTCTCTTTTTCAGAAACGAACAATAAACTATTTTAAAATGTAAATAACACTGAGATAAGCGCGAAAATGTATTGTCTATCAAAAAAAAAGAGTCGGCTCGCAATCGCCTAAACGAGTCTTCAGGAATTCGAATCTTATTCTGTTACGGCTCTATATCACGAAGTAACATATTTGCATAATGTTCGCCCACGTTCTATGTCGCCAACTTGCCCGCCCACAAACAGTAAAGTTTCCTTGTGGTTAACATCATGTCGAGAAGACGGTGTGAGAGTAAACTTGTTTTATCACATCTTATAATTACCACAAACTTGTCAACACTTGGCACTTACCACTGAGAAACGTCCTGCTCCAGTCGTGCTTGCGAATCAGTCTCTTGTCGATCAGCCAGTTCAACCGTTTCATCATCAGACTCCGGCTCGAATTGATAAAGTACAATCCATACCATCTTTTCTTTGTATTAACAAGTCTCCAGGGCTGTCATTCCATCATGGCAATGGGCGTTTTCGTCCAGAGCCAATCTCTCTACGGCTCTGGACCAATCACAAAGGACTGCGCCATCTGACCAATCACAGCAGTGAGGGCTCACGGAAAGGAGGAGTTTAGAAAGACTGATTCTTTTAACTGCTTCGCACGAGTCGTAGGAGACTCATAAAACAATATTAGCAACCTAAAAAATTGCATAATTGGGGCACTTTAACGATGTCCTTACTACGTTTCTGGGCACTCTAAATTGTAATGTAGACACGTGCATTTTCTGTAAAGCTGCTTTGAAACAATGTGTATTGTGAAAAGCGCTATACAAATAAATTTGAATTGAATTGAACGTGGTAGTTCCCTTGCTGTCTATGCAGGGTCAGAAAGCTCTCGGATTTCATCAAAAATATCTTAATTTGTGTTCCGAAGATGAACGAAGGTCTTACGGGTTTAGAACGACATGAGGGTGAGTAATTAATGACAGAATTTTCATTTTAGTGTGAACTATCCCTTTAAGGTTTTCTGGTTATGCTCAGTAGATGTTTAAATATTCATTAACCTCACTGTGTTCTTTGTACTGTTTAAATGTAATATTTAAATATCGTTGTGCTGTTTGTTGTGTTGCACATTGTTTCAAAGCAGTAAGGATTGGTTTTAAATCTATTTGTGTGTTATTTGATTTCCAGTTTTCAATTAAAATATTTAAGTTATGAAAATCCTAAATAACCAAATTAGGATTTCTAATAATTTAGCCGATGTATGAATAAACTATAAAAACTTATAGAACTAATATAAATATTAAATAAACTTCTAAAACTTTCCCCATGGGGTTTCCAGGCCTGTAAGTCAGGCTTCAAGGCTAGGTGTTGTTTTATCTAATCATTTTCAGCTGTGATTCCAGTAATTCAAAAATTTTATGATTTTAGTATTTATACTAAAATCATACAATTTTTGAATTACTGGAATCAAAAATTGTATGATTTTAGTATTTATAATCTTCATACTATATCAGTTGAAACAATCAGATTTGTCATCTTTAATTAGTCTAATATAGTTTACTAAAAGACACCCTACTTAAAAGTGGAAAATCTCATAATACACTAACATACCTAGTTATTAAAAATATATAATGAATATTGAAACCAGTACAAATACAGTGCTTTATTTATGTTTCTGGTAGCTGAGAAACAGGATTTATCATTGGAAATCATCCCTGATTGCTTTATAAGTGAAAGGAGGAAGAAAATCACATTGTCTAAATAGCCTGCTTTCTGTCAGTAAAACAAATAAAAGTACAATTATATATTAATAAACAACAACAACAACAACAACTCTACTACTAATAAAGTCTTAATCTCAGTGTTGCTGTAAAGCAAATATGATGTGCACAAATATAGCCTTGCTGAGGAGATCAGAGATAATAGAAAGGCCATCAACCAAAAGGAAATGCATCAACTTTTTGCTTTTTTTTAATTGCACATATACTCGGTTCAAAATATCCGCCGAAAAGTATACAAGATCTATCAGAAAAGAGTGATATGATTATATTATGGCATTTATGATATATTTTCGAGACAGATGCCAGATGAGCAATGGCATCGATTTCTTATGTTTTGCTGCCACTGTTATGTTCTGTATATGACAAATAGTTCTGTGATGCAAGAAAGCAATTTAAGTGTGTAGGAGTGCAATCACTACACTTATTACTCTTTTTCAGTGTTAGTCTCCTATACGGACCAAAAATGTTACATAAAAAAAAAAAAAAAAATAAAGCAGTTAACTTTTCTTTTCTCAAAAACTTGGTCACCATATAGAATATTACATATATTGTAATAATTTTCAAAAAAATTTAAAAGACATGATTTAAGCTACAAAATCAAAGGATGAGCTGCTTGATTTAAACCATTTTGGATGTCGCTACTCTGCTTTAAATTACAAAACTATTAATCTCAGGACACATAAAGCAGGGCACTACAGGAACTCAGTGTGTCTTCGAGCCAGCAGAGGACACTAGTGTATTGCTTTGCAGTATTCGTATCTCTTACAAACGCATTAAAGTACTAGTGAATTAGAGTTGTGTGAAATGCACCATCTGCTGGAACCAGTGATTCAAGTTGGTGTGGCAAGCAGAAGAACTCTTAAATCCTAATTACAGTAGCAACTCCTCTGAGATTTAAATGGATCAAATTTTAAATCCTGCCTGACAACTCAAAACACAGTTTGAAATGGAGGGAGGGGAATGAAAAGGACAACAGATCTCTAGAAGAAAGAGACAAGTTGAACTTAGCAAGAGCAAAGCAAGATCCAGCAGCTGGGTGCGACACCCAGTGCTAAAAACCCAGATAATGCTAACTAGTAAAGGGTGAAAAGAGAAGGACGACAGACCAATAGGACAGATAAGAGTAATTATGTTTAAGTAATTAAAAAGGTTAATGGAAAAAAGCATAACTGGAAGGCAAACGGGAGGAGATGGGAGGAGAGAGTTGAGAGGAAGGACAGAGAGAATGAGGCAGCAAGCAAGTTGGAGACAAACAGAAAATGCTTAGGTGCACAATCTCAGTCCTTCTCAGCAAATGTCAACTTCGGTCAACCCTGAAAGACTACATTCAATCCTCTTCAGTCAAAACCGAGAACAGGACAGATTGACAACAGCAAACACCTGAGGAAGAGAGTCGTAACTTGGGAGAACTGGAGACAGTAAGATAGATAGTACAGGATGTTTAAATAAAGTTCTCTTTATTGATAATTGTCTTTCAAAAAAGACACTACAAAACACACATAGTAAGCAAAGAATTTCAAAGCTTTTGCTGTGATCCATCTACAAAAAAAGTAAAAAGTTCCAACATGATTGTTTGTTTTAAATCACTGGATCTCTAAATGGAAATTATGCACCTGTGACAGTCTCTCTCTACCTCACGCTTTCTCTGCACATCCATTCTCCCTGCATGTGTGTGTGTGTGTGTATGTATGTATACATGCATCACATTTCACTCAGACTGGCTCTCTTAACTAATGCAGTTCTGTTTAAACAGTGACGGGGGCTTGACCCGCACCTCTCGACCCACCCCCTTTTGACCCCTCTGTCTGTCTCAATCTTTCCCAGAGCCTGGCTGGGCGTTTACACAGAGGCTTCATCAGAGACTCCCTGACAGAGAGACAGGTGGAGAGATGGGGGCAATGAGCAGTGGAGGGGGAGGGAAGGATGGGTGGAAAAACAAACACAAAGAGCATAATAAACATAACCGACGCTCACACACGCAGTCTCATATATAAACACACATTTGTAATGTTACATGAGGAAAAAAATAAAAAGAGAGAGAGAGAGAGAGAGAGAGAAAAGGACTTAAACCCTGGGTACTGTTTTGCTTTACAGCTGTTTGGAGACGGAAAGAAAGAAGGGAGGTAGAGAAAGAGAGTGGAGTCAGAACGGGGAATTTTTGGAGAGAAGATGTAAATCCAGCGGGTGTTATTTCTTAGCTTTTCCACCCTTGGCTGAATTTCGTGGCGGGGTGACTGGACGTCCTGAGCCCATTCCACCTCCTCCACCGTAGTATAGCTTCTTATCGGCTGGCTTAAGGATCTGAGAGAAATAGGACGAGAGTAAGCAACAGCGCACAACAGCAAAAAGACTTCCAAATATAGACATGTCCACCCACAGAGAGAGAGAGCACTTCAATATATATAGTGAGCAAAGCAGAAGCTCCGTTTCAAAACCTAGCGAGCTACTTACACAGGGACCATCCTAGCCGTCATGGAACCTCACAATTGACCGATTTAAAAACTCTACATAGGCAGCAACTCTGTGGGAGACTTGACTCACAATTGATTTCAATACAGTTTGACATTAGCAATACTGAGCTGCCTACATAGGAAGCTGCCTTCTAAGGACACTCGGCATGAGGCACTTAACTCACAACTGATAACATATGCTAATGTGAAACTGTTGAAAATGTAAAATTCAAGAAAAATAAACAAACAAACGCATTGTTTTTGTTTTTTAACTCTTCATAAACACTTTTCAGAAGCGGATAATTTAAAATCCACTAATTCAAAAAAAAAAATATATCCTCATCCACTATCTTCAGACTTTTTTTCCTCCACAGAGCTTATTGGGGTTTCTTGCACAGCAAGTTTTTTTTTTTTTAAACCATTGTTTGGCAAATTTTCACAGGCAAAATTCAAGGGAAATTCTCAAATTATTTCCTTACACAGATTTCTCAATAGGTCCAAGTTGGTCTATAAAATTATCATTTACGATTTAAAATATAAACTAAAGATTTTCCTCAAATTACAAAATTAAATTGATTAAAAACTTTGTTACAATATAGACAAATAGAGATTTTTATGTCTGTGAAATGTTACTGCACATTTAGAATGAGGTATCTTACAAGGCAGCATGATTAAGGAGCATAGCTTTTTTGGATTTGTACTGAGAGTAAACCCATGATGACTTAAAAAGCATCTGTAGGCAGCATACTAGCTTTATGGAATAGAACAATAGAGTCACTGTAGAGAACAAACCTTCAGAAGATGATCTAATGCAAATCTAGAGAGGAAGCTGGCCAGACCTATTACATCTAAGTATATTTTATGCATTTGCAGAGGAACTGAAAAGCCTTGTAATAAGGTAAAGGCAAAAGAGAGGGAGGAAAACGACAGCTCTTCTCTTACCTGGAAGGAACACATGAGTGTCTCATCCACACTCATCATGGCCCCGGCATTATCAAACTCGCCACAGTAGTTCGGAGCAGAGAACAGGGTGACTAGCTGTCTTTTCGCAAAAAACTCATAACCATCCTCCACCACCTGCACAAGAAGATAACGTCACATCTTGTAGAGTCTTTTAATGCTGTAATGCTTTATGGAAACATTCCAACCACCGCAGAGCATAAACTAACCTGATGTGCCCTGCATATTAGGTCCATGTCATGTTTGTGAAGGAATTTGGCCACCACGTCTGCACCGAAGGTGAAGGACACGCCACGGTCATTCTCTCCCCAACCCAGCACGTCTTTGTCTGGGTCGGCCCAAAGCAGGTCACACAGCAGCCCCTGGTCAGGTACATCCGTGGGCCGCATGACACGCCGCACCTGCTCCATTGACTGCAGGTCTGGAGAGAGGCCTGGAGCGGAAAACAATTCATTATGTTTAACAGTGCACTTCTAGGGATGAACTTTTTTTTTTTGTGCAAGCAGCATCCAGACGCTGTGAGCTGCAAAACAGCACAAGAAATTTGGGGTGCTCCGATCAGGATTTTTGAGGCCGATCACAGAAAGCAGTATCTGCCGATACCGATCACCGATACCGATCTTTTTAAAGCCTACTTTTTATCATTTCTAACTATTTATTAGTGATACTCCAATCAGGATTTTTAGACATTTATTCAGGGCCTGAATTTCATTTTTGAAAATGGGGGGAATTACCTTCTTAGGTGACTCTTGTGAGAGGGGAAGCAGCTTTCACACAGGAGTCCGCTACTGATCTCAAAAATAGACTCTGTGCGGAAACGATCTCTGCACTGCTGCAGACGTACCGCTCCTGGAACACACTGCTGGACATCAACCGTGTGCAGTGTGCACGCTTCATTAATCTGTTAGCATGAGCGCGGAAAAAAAAAAACGCACCACATTCGCACTGAAAACGGAGTAATGTGAACCTGGCATTATGTGTGCGCGCTGCAAGTGTGCATGAGCGCACGGTCTCCAGGAGAGCGCGCGAGCGCTGAATGGTT
>NW_015555766.1:211297-213164 GCF_001515605.1 Sinocyclocheilus anshuiensis
GAGAAAGAGGTGATTCACTCACGCTGTTTGTGAAATTACATTTCACACAAGGTTTTCAAATTACTTTAGAAGTTAATTAAGAAATATGAAGGCGAGTACCTCACCTTTAGCATTATAATTATTTCACCCGCGCCGGACAGAGACTGAGACGGCGCCGCTGCATGTCGTGCCAAACCTCTCACGGCAGGCGCGTCATCAGCTTGAGATCAGTTTTTTGAGATCGGCCTTTATAGAGACCGCCGATCAAACATCCCAAAGTGATTATCGGCCGATAGTGATCGGTAGCTGATCAATCGCTGATCAATCGGAGCACCCCTACAAGAAATGGCACCACATCTGTAAACAGAACATCATTACTAACAAGATGAAAAACTATGTAATAATGACAGACTCTTTCATCAGCATGAAATGGTAAGAAAGTTAAATGTAATGACGTAATGTTGCCTGCAGAATTCCTAAAAAAACACACACTTCCTTTTAAGTTTTAAAATGTTTTATAATAAAGAAAAGATTTATTACAAAAAGAGTCAAATTTTTTAATATAAAATAGTATTAATATTTCTTGCTTCAATACATATCTGAAAGTGAATGTCTGTGGTTCAATAAGTCAAATGTTAATTTAGGAGATTCATTCATAGGAGAGTCACACTACATTTCCTGCATTGTTTCTGAGTGCAGACAGTAAAGACAACAATTAACTTCAGACTGCACATTCAAAACTAAAATATGATTTCTTCTGCCTGCGGTATTGCAGGAAATGCAGGTTATCGGTGTCGTTTCCACCCTATATGCATTCATGACATCAATCAACAGTTTTAGTGAACACTAGGGGTGTTAACAATATTCAAACCGAACCGAAAAACCACGATACACCATCATTACACTCTCATGGCGTACCGCGATACTCTCTTGGCCTACCCTGCCTCTTGCATCAAGGAAAACGCATGTTACGTGACCATTCATGCACACTGTAGCATCATGCTACATAAGACAATTAATAAAATTTATACTATGCTTTTACTCAAAACTCGCTTTAAACCACCATCGAGTGTTTGTAATAACCTCAAATTGTGATCTAATGAGGGTTGGTGTATATACATATAAACATATAATGTTGCAGAAATATGTTATTTGTAGCCTTTTATATCAAGCTAATCGCAACACCTGCTTAGCATTTCTCATGTAAACACACTGTATTGTTATGAAAATAGGCAGAATCTCATGAAAATCACATTCCAATCATATACTGTTGTAATCACGTGTTTCTTAGCTTCATGCTTCATCCCTGTAAATGTTTTTTCTGGAAGTGTAACACGTTCGTCGTCGGAGACCAGGCGGGTTATGAACGTTTAATATGATTGACATATGAACAGCGAATGAGCTTCATCTGAGTCAGAACAGTGATCGTGGAAGAGAAAACACAGGCAGACAGCGCTAAAGCAACTAATGCTCATCAGATCGCAGAAATCAGTGGCAAATGAATAGAAATTATGATTCGGTCTAAGCTATGCGTTTTAAAACGAAAACGCACTAGTGTAAACGTAGCCTAGGGACATTAGTCCTGGGGACATCATCAGTGAAGAGACAGTGAAGTCTGTCTCATGAAAAAAAACTGCTGAATGATTTAAAGACCTTAAAGGGTTAGTTCACCCAAAAATTTTAATTAGCCCATAAATTACTCACCCTCAGGAGATGAGTCTTTGAGTCTGTAAAAACCTCAACAAACTGGGAAAAAAAAAAGTTATGTTATCTTAGGGCTGGACGATATGGCCAAAATTGATATCACGATAGATTTCTTAATTTCGGTCGATACGATATAATTCCGATATCGATATGAACACTATTTATCTGAAATAGAAATCTTTTG
>NW_015555766.1:213193-217100 GCF_001515605.1 Sinocyclocheilus anshuiensis
TGCTTCAGCCAGAAAAAAGGGTATGAAAAGTGCTCAGAGTCGCTGCAGAAAGCAAAAAAATTGAACAACCACAAAAACTGGAAATGTTGCTGGAGACAGGCTTATTTAAAATAAAAACTCATTCTCTGCCAGCAGGAGGCGCTTTTAGAGTGATAAAACTAGCGGTTTCTCCAGTAACGGCTGTAATCAAAGCAGCTCCGCTCATGAATGCTACTTTATCAGATCAAATGAAAATGCCATCGAAACTTTTCTGAAGACAGTCGGTTCCCTTCAGAGATTCATTCATATAAAACACCCGCGCCGTGTTATGATTTTGAAACGTGCAGTGCTCATGTTTATTCAACGAAGTCAAACGGCACAAATAAATCAATGTATGGGAAACTGGTAATGTATATCGAAATATCGGAAATGTGTTTAAAAATCATATCACCGTTATTGAAAAAAATTATATCGCGATACATATTGATATTGAATTATTGTCCAGCCCTATGTTATCTTGTTAAAATGGATTTCATAACATTTGTATAAATAAAAAAAGTATCGTTCAGGAACCAGTATCAAAGTCATGGTATCGGATTTTTTTTTTTAACAATACCCACCCCTAGTTTTGAATTGCTTGAATCACTTTGAAAAGGAAGGTACCATTAAGGGCAACACGTGCAGAAAAAAATCTGTCATATAGGCTACATAAAAATAGGCTACAGCCTTTTGTGGAACTGCAAGTTGCAATATTGCTGCAGTAAAGTGCTTCATTGTAGGCCTACTACGGTGATTATCTCTTCAGCGCACTGCGCAAGTAGCACAAAGCAAGCAGCAGAATATTAATAACTATAAATGGGACTGTCATATACATAACATTGCGAGAACATTATTATAATAAAAAGCTGTGAATTTTTTGAGTTTATTTGCCGTGTTTCACTGTGGGATTGCGGGCATTGTGTGTAATTCTGCACATTCCCGCAGGTTTAATGCGATTATAAAGTTAGAAATTCCCACAAACATTTAAGCACTATAGCATGTAGGTTGAATCCAAACAGATTATCAGAGCAGTTCAGTCATTTTAAAACTTTCTGTGAGACTGTTTCTCCAGAGTACTGCTGCTTTCTCTGAGTACTGAGAGAAAACTTTCTCTGAGTACTGCTGCTTCTCCCACTCTCTCAAAATGCACAAATGGCCTCACATCCATAATATCCACGTTGAGTTTGCTCTGCAAGCGAGCTGCACGCTGCAATACAAGACCAGTGCACGCTTCAGACAGTTGACAACTGTCACTTGTACATCATTTTAAGTCATGCCAATTTAAACATTCAAGCTATTTTAACACAAAGTACTCGCTCACTTTCTAAGAGACTGTCTTAAATGTGCTCTCAGCCAAAGCTCGCACAGCCGCCTCTCAAACAGCTCGCGACTCTCAAGCGTCAGATTGAGTTATTACATATTTGATTAAAATCATTTCCTTATAGTCTGGCTATTCAATTTTATTTATCCATGGCACATGTATTTTTATATATAGCTAAGTAATGTTGTCCAGTGACTTGTTTGCATTATTTAGGCATTATTTTATTATATTTTATTTTTTTCAAGGCAATAGATTTTTTAGTAACACTTTACAAAACAACAATTTTTAAAGTCTCATTTGTTAATGCATTAAGTATGAACATGAACTAACAGAGATCAATTATTGTTTTTATTATTATTTTGAAGTTAAAAGTGAATCTAGTGTTCTTTAGCATTGCTGGTGCCATGCCATGAACCCTACCCCCACAGCAAACAGAGCTGAGGCATTGGTATATTGTTACACCCCTAGTGAACACCTCAAATTTAAGCTGCTTGAAGTAATAGAAATAACCTCAGCATCTTTATATGAGCACTCCCAATGGACTTTTGTTTACAGCGGTCCACAATTACTGCATTTCATTCACTAACCAGAGCAATTATTTTAAGGATATGATTGTATCACCAAAAAAAAAAAATCAATTATGGTTAATTTCCTGAGTAGATTACTCCCACGTCTTCTGCAAAACTCACTACAGTTCAAATGAAGTGTATGCTAAACCCTGTCTTTTTACAAGGACTCTACTAAGTCCCCTGGTGTGTCCCTTAATTTTTTTTTCAAATCAAATGAACCAAGCTTTATGGTCTCCCAGCGATATGGCCATGAACAGCTATATTTGAACTTCTCCAGGGAAATTGCAAAGTCAATAAAGGAGTTATGACAGAACATTAAAATTGCCATGGGGACAGAGGACTTCGGCCTGCACTTACCTCCATGGCAACAGAAGATCTTCTCGTCTACAATGGCAGCCACAGGTAAACAGTTGAAACAGTCTGTGAAAGTCTTCCACAGTTTAATGTTATACCGTCGCTTACCTGAAGAGATTGGAAAAAATACCTTATTAGCATTCAAAACTATGAAACGTATATATGGAAAGGTGCCATAAGTGGTAATGTAGTTGTTAGAGATAAAATTCAGTTTATACTAATACTAACACTCATCATAGAAGCCATATATACGGTTGATAGAGGCGCATTCATGGTTGCCACGCAGCAGAAAGAAGTTTTCAGGATATTTGACTTTGTAGGCCAACAGGAGGCAGATGGTCTCTAGAGATTGTTTCCCTCTGTCCACATAGTCCCCCAGGAACAAGTAGTTGCTCTCAGGAGGAAAGCCGCCATACTCAAAGAGACGAAGGAGGTCATAGTACTGACCATGAACATCACCTGCACAGACAACAGAAAAAATTGTTTAATACAGAATGCTCCACAAATTAGGATATCAATTATTTTTATCTTCCAGGTTTCTATGAAGGTGGGAACCCTGTAGGACAAACATACTTACCGCAGATCTTGAGCGGTGCTTCCAGCTCCAGCAGAATTGGCTGGCTGAGGAAAATTTCCCGAGATTTTAGACAGAGGCCACGGATTTCACTCTCTGTCAGCTGTACGTTCTTGCCTGGCCTGGAGCCTTTAACTGAAAAAACACAAACAAACAGAAGGGACAAACTGAGAATAGCAGGAAATAAGCCAAACAAAAAAGCAAATGTGCCAGATTAGACCCGGCTCTCAGAAGATAAGTGCTTTAAAAAACTAGGAGGAAGATCTAGAAGATGAAAAACAACTCAAGAGGCTCTCTGAAATAATGGGAAGTACAGACTAGTGACACACAGACGTCAGTGCACTTAAACACCATATCATGTGTCTCTACTCAAGCATGCACGCCAACCACCTTTGACCCAGCAAAGGCATTTACAGAATTTAGCAGGTTTGTTTAAGCATTTCTTAGCATTTGTCAAATGCACACAAGCACAACCACACATATGGCTTTTAACAACCACAATACGGTGTAAAGAGCTCTCCTCTGATTGACTTCTGGCCAGTTTTGAAGATCGTGCAACTGAACTTCAGACAGAATCAAATATTCATGACAAACAACCAAACATAGGTTAACAGATTCTGTACTCATCCTTGCAGTCTCTTAAAGGGGTCATATGATGCGACTTCAATTTTTCCCTTCTCTTTGGAGTGTTACAAGCTCTTGGTGTATAAAGAAGACCTGTAAAGTAGCAAAGACTAAAGTCTCAAATACAAAGAGATATTCTTTATAAAAGGTAAGAGTCAACCACGCCTACCTAAAACGGCTCATTCTAACACGCCCCCACGTCTACGTCGTTACCGCAAGCCCGCCGGCCGCTCCTTCGTCGAATCCGCCGGTTGCGCCGTTCTCAAGCCCGGCCGCCTCTGCTCACTCCAGCCACCGGCCTCCGCTCACCCTAGCCCGCCGGCCTCCGCTCACCCTAGCCCGCAGTGTGTTTCGTTGTGAAAGCGAAACTACTTTGTTTGGCCTTCCAAAAGAGGACACAACTAGAAATCTCATGCCTAGAGCTGATCCGTGCTGGTCGCTGAGGAA
>NW_015555766.1:217400-224155 GCF_001515605.1 Sinocyclocheilus anshuiensis
GATCACAAATGCAGACATGATTTTATGTTTAAGCGGCACGATGCAACGCGTAAAAAGACAGTATAAGTCATTATTAGGGATGTAACTATTAACTGCGAGCCGGTTGAAAATCAATTTAAATATGTGACGATTCAAATCGGTTGAGATGCTAAACAAATCGCGATTCATTAGTGCTTGCATGTTTTTTCCCCCCAAGAATACCAGCACGTTCACCTTCTCTGGTTTAAGAAGCAGTCTTTTACTTGACTTTTGCTTGAAAACCATCCATCGTTTCCTCAATCGTAACATTTCTCAACGCACTGGATGGCTGTCCAATCACAGCACACCACACTTTTTAGACGATGAGCTTTGTAAAAATCGACACGTTTCAGAAAGGCGGGCATAGAGGAGAAACAATAATGTACAGTATGTGGAAAATAATGTGTTTTTTTAACCTTAAACCGCATAAACACATTTCATTACACCAAATACACAAAATAATGTTCTTTTTAGCAACATCATATGACCCCTTTAAAAAAAAAAACAACAACACACAAGTTGAGCTCCAAAGAGATTTGCTGCAGCACTGTAACAGAAGGCTTGCAGAGTCTAAACAGACTGTCATCTCACACAACACAGACCTGCGGTATTATTCAAACATGCCCTTTTAGACTGGGTGCATGACATGCTGTTCAGGGGGTTTAGCTGTCAGCGGCAGATGAAAGAAAGAGCATAGGATGTATCTGGAGAGGAGAAATATTGCAGTCTCTTTGGACAGGGCTGAAAATGACGTCTCCGAGGTCACACTGACCATACATCAGAAGTGACATATCCGTGTTTGGGATGTTCAGAAAGGAAAGATAAAAGACCCAGAGGCAGCCCCGCAGTTGCTGGGTTTTAAATATACATTTCACATGGCTGGCTTCAGGCAAGAATTATAGTACCGAGCGTATCCTGGTGACTCACGTAATCGGGCAGTTATGCAATGATTTGAGATATGGCTTATTTGTGCACATTCACAAAATCGATCCAACCAGCCTACACCTCTAAATAAATGTTTAAAGCATGACGTTTCACACAGATTAACCAAGAACACAAATAGTCGGCACTGAAAAATAAAAAGTTATGACATCACAATGCCCACTTCAAACAAACTGAATAATGCTACTGCCAAAACAGTTTCACAATGTAGGACAAAAGGCTGGAAAAGAGAGCATGCTTCTTTGCATCTAGCCATCTCTACCAATTTAAATCAGCAGCACAGATGTCGTCTCATTTAACGTGAAGGTCCACAGAGAGAAACAGTTGGCTGCCTGAATGTTCAACCACCCTGAATACACATTTGCGAAGTTGTTTGAAGACATTTACAGCACAGTTCTTTACAGTGAAAAATACCAA
Source organism: Sinocyclocheilus anshuiensis (assembly GCF_001515605.1). NCBI lineage: Eukaryota > Metazoa > Chordata > Actinopteri > Cypriniformes > Cyprinidae > Sinocyclocheilus > Sinocyclocheilus anshuiensis. The sequence goes on from NW_015555766.1 coordinate 218,778, forward strand.
ATTTATGTATGCGTGTTACCAAAATTTCAGAACCTGATACCACTGAAACTTCATAATTCTTAACACCAATTTTCATACCCAAGCAACAACTGGTAGACTATATTTTTTTACATACTAATATAGTAATGAACACTCTTTCAATTAAAATGTGAAATTAATAAATATTGAGAACTTAAATTATAGCAATCGCTATTCACCAAGGCAGGAAATGATCAAGTTGTGCATTTGCCCATTCATGCATGTACATTACCATTCAAAAGTTCAGGGTCAGTCAGATTTTAAGAAATTCACACTTTTATTCAGCAAGGAGGATGCATTAAATTGGTCAAAAGCAATAGTAAAGACATTTATAATGTTACAAAAGACCTCCCATTTCAAATAAATGCTGTTCTTTTAAACTTTCTATTCATCAAAGAATCCTGAAAAATGTATCACGGTTTCCACAAATTCTATATATTAAGCAATACAACAGTTTTCACCATTAATACTAAGAAATGTTTCTTGAGCAATAAATCAGCATGTTAGAATGATTTCTGAAAGATCATGTGACAGTGAAGACTGGCGTAATAATGCTAAAAAATCAGCTTTGCCATCACAGGAATGAAACACATTAAGATATAGCCTAGGCCTATTAAATTAGAAAGAAGTTATTTAAAGGGTCATGAAACATCATTTGTGTTGCACATCATAGAAGACAATGTTAGCATCCGATATTTTTAACTGTTGGAGAAAACTGGTTAATTTTAAGCTTTTTTGCGCTATTTTCATCTTCCGGGTTTAAAATCTACATCGTGTTGACATGACAATTTGTGACGTGGCAATGGACTATAGTACATCGATGAAACGTCGGTGTCTATTAATTTATTCATGAGACTGCGTGTTCTTAACCTATGAGAAGACGCTTTGCTTAATTATTCAGAACAGCATGTTTTGATTTCTATGACAGACGCTTCAGACTGTGAGATGACATTGCGCACATTAACCGAGAGAAACATTCATGGATCGAAGGAGAGTGTTTTTTTTTGCTTTGTAATAAGAGTTCGGCATAAACGTGATTCATTCACATAGGCTGCGTTTACACTGCAAGTCTTAATGCACAGATCCGATCTTTTCCCCATATCCGATTTTTTGGCCCGCCTGTTTACATTCACTTTAGACACGCCTCGTATCCGATATCTGTGTTTACAATAATCTAACGCGTAAAATCATTCCACTGGCTTTCACGACAATGAGCGCAATGACTGACCCTCGAATTCTGGATGGACTTTTGCTTATTCATCTTTTCCAAAGTCGGCAAAAGTATACCCGACAGCAAATAAATTAAAGAAAGCGAAAGCGGCTTTTTAATGCTGCCATCATAAGGACGGCGTTAATGCTTTCTAGATCGGTGTCACGACTACTGTTGGAAAGACCAAGGAGGCAGGAGTGGTGGAACCAAGTCAACTCCTTTGACGAGAAGGAATGGGTACAAAAATTTCACGTAAACAAGACTAGCTTTGAGTTTCTATGCAAGCGCTTACATGTGCGTCTCTGTCATAAAGACAGCCCATTAAGAAAAGCGATCCCAGTGCGCAAACGTGTCGCCCTTGCCTTATGGTGGCTTGCCACTGGGGCCGGCTATCGCACATTGGGGCACCTGTTCGGAGTGAGCTGTTCGTCGGTGTGTCACATTGTTCTGACGTTCAACGCAATCCGTCGTGGACCAGTGACGTAATTGACACGGAGAATCGGATATGTGCGTTTAGACGTAGGTCGGATATGTATCTGATTTAAAACCACATTTGGAAACGGCTCAGATCGGATGCGAAAAAATCGGATCTCGTGTAGATTTTTGTGTTTACATGCGTGCATCAAATTCCGATCTCCTCTCTTCCCCCTCCACTTGCAGCGCACCACGCCTACGTTTTTAGCATTTTTTTTAAACTGTGGAGAGTAGGCATGGGCCGATTACCGGTTTCAAGGTATAACATTACCGCGATTTGAAAATTTCAAAACCACTAATATTTTCCGTTATACCGTCCCTGCGGTATGCGCTGTTTTTCATGTCTCCTCAAAGACTGAAAGTGTAGGAATTAGAGGGCTTCTCGGGTCCTAAAATCTGAACCCGACCCTAATCGACCTGAATAACTTCTTACCCGAACCCGACGTGCATAAATTACATTTTTTTTAAAGAAAAACCAGACCAGATAAAGACCTGATGAAATTAGACCCGAGTCCGACGACATTTATTTTCAAACCCGACTGGACCCGAACGTAAACGGCATTGACGTGTGTACAGCCTGCTGCCCCGCAGTCAGTCAGGAAAAATCCTGCTGACTGATTTGGCTGCTTCTCCATTACCTTGATTTATTTAACATTTACTCAATTTATTATTAGGCTACTTTATATTAGTGCCTGCCTGATGGATACAAGTTATTTCTGAGCTCGGCTTTCAATTGTGACCAGTGGATTTGAAAAATAAACGTGATAGTTTGATAAAAAATAAATCGATAGTGTAATAATTCATGTCTTATTGCAACTCGTCTCTGTTCTGGACTTGTAGTGTTGTCTGCAACCTGATCTCCAGCGAAAGACTTCTGCACACAAAAAAGAAAAGCCCTGCATGAACACGCAGCATAATGAAGCAAATGGATTTTCCTGATGGATCTCATATCTATAAGATGATTTCTGTGTGCGAGGTTACAAACGTATGCTCCTTATGTGCGTTCCTCACTTAACACGAAAGTGAAAGTAACCTACGTATTCGGGATAGTTTAAAAGAATTTGGGTCTAATCGGGTCCATTACTACATACAGGTACTCGTCGAAGTTTTGGACCCGAACCCGCTCGGGTCGGACCTCGGGTTTTTGGATCCAAGTGGACCCGTGAAGACCTCTAGTAGGAATTTCTCTGTATAGTTCATATTAAAGCAGTGTTTCAGCACAGCGCTTTGTTTACAGCGGTAACCAAGGAAACGCTGTATCGGGTGTTCCATAAGCGCCTCCTGCTGTCAGAGAGTGTATCTGCGTCTCATTCAGAGCTTCTGCAGTTTGCTTCGTTCAGGCATGTAGTATAATTTCACAAAGCTAGTCAGAACAGAACATTCTGTTTTTGCTTCAAATTGGGTTAAATCAAATTATGTATATGAAATTATATAACTAAATTATATGAAATGATATGTATATGAATTATAACTAAAATTAAATAACTAATTACAGATTTAGGTTAAATAAAGATGTCAGTTTTAATTTTTCTCCTTTTTAGGTAACAAATCAAAGAAAAAATAAACAAATTCTACTGTTCCTAATATTCTGTATGTTGCTCAAAAACAAAATATATTGTGTTCAGAGACTAAAGTTTTAGTTTTTTTTACCCAGTCATTTAAAAATAACATTTTAGAGCTGTAACGACAATACCGTGATATTTTTGCTTAAAGGGGTCATATGATGCGATTTTAGCAACATCATATGACCCCTTTAAGGTTATCATACGGTCAAAATCTCATACTGGCCCATGCCTAGTGGAGAGAACTAACCAGTGCTGAAACAGGGGGTTTCATGACCCTTTAAACTGCAATATTTCTGTTTTACTGTATTTTTTAATCAAATACAGCATTGGTGAGCATGAGGGTTTTTTCCCCAAAAACTTTTAAAAATCTCACAGAATTTCAACTTTTTAATAATAGTGCAACTGTAATTACTGTATTAAACAAGCATATAAGCAAATATGCATGTCACGACACTCAGGCACTGAATCTATACTTATGATCCTGCAGAAAGACTTGTATTTTGTATTGTAAATGGTGCTGGAAAGTATTGTTACTTTTCCTTCATTTCAATGTAGACTTAGTGCTGGATTAACTGGTGTGTTTGACATCAATACTATGCTGCTTATTTGTAGATAAGCTCTATATTTATGTTGCCTCAGGTTTATGATTTGTGCACACTGATGATAATGGATAATTGTTTGGTTGCTACCACACTGTCACGAACAGTCTATGTTTGCATTCAAGTCACCTGGGAAGCTACATTTCACTTTCTGCTTTGCCCTATAAAGGAAAGACAATAAACCGAATTTGACTTCCATATTGTGGACCAACCACTTCGCTTTTTGGTAACTGATAACTGACGTGTAATAACGCAGCTTTGTTTTAATAGAGGACTTTTTAACAAACAAATCAGATGACGCACACCAAAGGTGTAGTCTACCAGTTAGGTGGGGTCACTTAAAAGCCGTCGGCTCAGCCAGTGAAAAGTGGGTATAAATAGGATCCTGCCGCTCGTCACTTTAAACCCAGATTAAGGCCGGCTAATGCCCTAACAGCACTTGCTCTAAAGTTAGTCATGGGGCCAATAAGCATCACAGAGCTTAGACCCAACACAAGGGTGGGGGTGGACTTATGACAAACAAGCAAATAAACCACTCAAACGATAACCAGTAGGTGTGCTAAATCCCATAAATAAGTATAAATAAAAGGTAGTGCAGGGAACAGTTCAACTGCACACAGAAATGGGGTGTACTTGGTTGATAAACAATCAAATAAACCACTTGAACTGTAGCTAGTAGGTGTGTTAAGCTTCTCAAACATCAAAGAGAACACAGTGCAGAGAACAACAAAGGCAATTAATCAAATTTATCTACAAGAGTACATCTAGCGGTGTCATGCTACGGTGAAATACATGAAATGTCACGCCAACAGTCCAGCAGTTTGGCATGCACGTGCTCATCACATGGACATCCATGTGTTTTCCTTCAAATGCTTCAGGTTCTCAGAGGTGATTTAAATCCAATGAAGGCAATGAGATAGAGGGACAATCTGAGGAGAAGAAAACAACTTATGACACCTCAACAAAACGACAAACGTTAGCGAATGCGGAGCAAACATAGCATAACCGTCTATGTGCAAAAGTTTCCTTTATGTCACCTGCAATCAGTACAATTGATTTTCCGTTGGTTGACCATGAGGCTTCAGGCACAACAGTGCTGCAGTACAGAACAGCATGAACAGAAAGGATCTAGACTTAAAAGCTGGAATCACTAAATATTCCACAGAACAAGTGTTGGGATCCGTATAACAAAAAAGGTACTGCCTGTCAGAAGAGGCACCGCTGTGATAATTAAAAGAGAGGATTAAGTTATGTAACTTCATGTAATTATTATGAAGACAATAGTAGTAAAAAATATCTACATAATATCTATACATGTGTAATTTGAAGAGCAGCCATCAAATAAATAAGATCCTCATGTGAATCAGGACCTTGGATGGCATCAAGCACTAAGGGAAAAAATAGGTTTACACAGCTATGTAGCCAACAGGACCCAAAGCCAAAAGGTCCAGTGTATGTGGAAATCCCTTTTCTTTGTAGGTCTTTTGTAGGTCTTTAAAAAGTGTGTGTGTC
>NW_015555766.1:224176-227063 GCF_001515605.1 Sinocyclocheilus anshuiensis
CCTTTTCTTACATATGAAAAATACTAGGAAAAAGACATTCAATTTATTTCCAAGTAAATAAAGTCTAAATTCTGCACAGCAGCTCAAATGACCCACCAGCATCAGTAATTACCATGTCTGAACCTCACATCTACTCATGACCAAGGCCCACACAGCATTTGTAAATACATGTAATCTTGTGAAATAGATTAAAGCATAATAAAGCCAAAAACATTCATTAAGCTAATACACAAGAAATGGAGATTTGTATACATTTTATGAATGACAAATTCTGCGGAAACTACAAGGGCTTCTATGTGTGGGCACAACTTCCTTTGCTACGGAAACAATTGGAAAGACGGTACACGGTTTAGAAGGCCTAAAGCATTCTTGTTATGCAACACGCATGCTTGATGTGATTCAGATATTTGATAAACTGCTTGCTTAGGTTTATTAAGCCCATCTGTGCTATGCTTCGCAAGTAGAGACTAGTAAGCATGAAGTACAAAAGTCAAATCCACTGCAGCTAATGGGACGATATGCAAAAACCTGTTTCCAATGTCTTATGAGGCTACATACTTACTTATTCCAAACCTTAAGCATTTATTACAACTATGTAAATAGTATATTTCCACTTAGTAGACTTCAAATTGTAAATCATATTACAGAAAAATGACTCTTGTTGAAGGACATTAGAGTGACGAAAGGGCTTCCAAAAAGATGAAACTCTGTGGCACCATCTAATATGATATTACTCTGTAAATTAGCCTGGATCTACCCTGTCTACAGGACCATGCAATTAAATCTTTGCAGTTAAGTCCCTAAACCGGCAATAAAACCAAACCCAGTAATCATCATCATCTACCAATACAACAAGCAGCACTCTCAGGAAATCCTAAGGACTAAAGCATTTGCAATCAGTGTAACTGTAAATCGCTAAATGTTCATTTTATGCACAGAAGTGTTTTTTTCATATAGTAGAAGTGTTTAGATTCAGACTCTCCTCAGCAGCTTTGAAATTAATCATGGTTTACTCCATGTTGTGAGGGCATCTCTTGTGAAGATCACTTGGTACTGCACTTACAACTAACTACATCCTCATTAGTAGAGTAATCCTATTACTGCCGGTTTTAATTAGGCACAGGACTTCCCCTGCTAAAATGGAAGGTAACCAAACGGCAACTGAACTGGACAGAGATAGACATGGAAATCACTTAAAGCACACCAGTAGCCACTGAATGAAATACTGGCCGAATTTCCGCTCACATCGGATCATGACCTTAAAGATGAGAATATTAAAAAAAGAGAGCATGCAATTGTCAACTATATCGGGGTTTGTTATCAAAGCTATGTAACTCTGGCTATAAAACTCCCAGAGTTTTAGTAAATTAGTGTAGACCGGTTGGCTAGCAACTCTGCTAATTCGCTCCACTTCCCCGGCTTTTTTCAGGACACAAAATGTGCTTGCAATTATTCTATAACACAACACATATGCAATACAAACACATAAATACAAGTACGTGTTGGTTTCACATATTTCATTTTAGAACAACAGTTAATAATTAAAAGATGTGCAAAGAAGTTCTCACCTTCCAGGAGACGCTGTATTATGGAGTCAATGTTTAATTTGTCCGGCTCCGCCATTTTAGTGGATTTTGTCGGATTTATTCAAACAGGGTCGAGTCCGCCGTTTTCGGTTGTCTTGGTGATTGGTCAAAAAATAAGGCCCCAGTCCGAACAAGCAAAGCGTATAAAAGGTGTCGTTATGGAAATGTGGATTTACTGGCTATATTTCCTTTGTCGTTTGGTTGATCGCTAGGTGCTAACACTGTTAGCCTGATGGCGCTAGCTATTGCTACCCGTATTTAAACACCAGGATACGGTTAATATGGTACAAAAATTCCCACATATACCCCTTCGCCTCTTATTTTGATTCTCTTTATGTCCCACGAGCATCCAAAATATTCAAACTGCCCCTATTTTCCGTATCCTCACAACCCCCTTTCTCTCATCGTCTACGGAACTTTAAAAAAGACCGTGTTGTTGAAGAGCGAAATCAGCGGAGGTTGATAGGACCCGCCTCCGCTGGTAAATTCAGGGAGATGATTGGCTTACATCTCACATTTGAACAGACGGTGTGGTCACTCATTGGATAGTCTTCACACACATCTCATTTCCAGAGCTCCGCCCTGAGTTGTAAAGCCATGACGTCAATGAGGTGAAAAATGGAGAGAGCGGGTGAGGGGGATGTTCACGTACTCTTACATTGTTGGCGCTTATAATGTACTTTAGGTTTAGGGACTATAACATTATGATAAATAATAGCTCAAGGCCACATTATTATGCCGAGGCGCTCACGTTGTCATTAACACTAACTGTATGATAGCAGGTTTGTTCATATTTTCCTTACAGGGACATTTTCTAACACACCAGCGCCCTCTATAGACGTCACAGAACATTGCACCTCCTTTTCTTGAGAGGGTTTCCCTGCCTTTACAAGCTCACATTTACGCGATATTACCGTAAAGTAAAACAAATTAAAGGGGTCATATGATGTTGCTAAAAAGAACATTATGTTGTGTATTTGGTGTAATTAAATGTGTTTATGCGGTTTAAGGTTCAAAAAACACATTATTTTCCACATACTGTACATGTGCATCTCAATAAATTAGAATGTCATGGAAAAGTTCATTTCAGTAATTCAACTCAAATTGTGAAACTTGTGTATAGCGCCCTCTATAGACGTCACGGAACATCGCACCTCCTTTTCTTGAGAGGGTTTCCCTGCCTTTACAAGCTCACATTTACGCGATATTACTGTAAAGTAAAACAAATTGCTAAGGATTGATTTGGGCAGGTCATTCCACCAGGAGGGAACAGTTAATGAAAAAGTCAGTGAAAGTGATTT
>NW_015555766.1:227232-227476 GCF_001515605.1 Sinocyclocheilus anshuiensis
ACAGAGGTGTGACGTGCGTTCTTTTCGGCTCATTAAAGATTAATCTTGCAGCGGCATTTTTGATTAATTGTAGAGGTTTGATAGAAGTGGCTGGAAGACCTGCCAAGAGAGCTTTGCAATAGTCCAGCCTGGATAGATTTAATTTTAATTTAATAATTTCAAAACTTTATTACCCAAATGAAAACTAGTCTTAAAGGGGTCATATGATGCAATTTCAAGTTTTCCTTTCTCTTTGGAGTGTTAC
>NW_015555766.1:227691-227923 GCF_001515605.1 Sinocyclocheilus anshuiensis
TGTCATGAAGTACAAATCAGTGGTTAAGTTGTATTTACAACACTGTTCCAGAACAGTTCAACCCAAATATCAAATATTGTGCAGCAGTGTAGAGTATCGCTTGTAGTTTGTCATTTCTCCGATCACAAATGCAGACATGGTTTTATGTTTACGCGGAGTGATGCAACGCAACGCGTAAAAAGACAGTATAAGTCATTATAATCCGTAATTATGTCCCCACTGGATGCAACGA
>NW_015555766.1:228853-229128 GCF_001515605.1 Sinocyclocheilus anshuiensis
TGCAAAGACTAAAGTCTCAAACCCAAAGAGATATTCTTTATAAAAGTTAAGACTCGTCCACGCCCTCCTAAAACGCTTCATTTAAACACGCCCCCACATGTCTATGTCAGGATGTGGGAAGATTTGCATAACGCCGCCCAAATGTTCATGCAAAGAAAGGTGTAACTTTATCGTTGCTGCCACTGCTGCCTCCATGTCATGAAGACACAACTACAAATCAGTGGTTAAGTTGTATTTACAACACTGTTCCAGAACAGTTCAACCCAAATATTCAG
>NW_015555766.1:229344-229422 GCF_001515605.1 Sinocyclocheilus anshuiensis
GTATGGTAGGCATTTCCGTCACACACTTGAGGTATTCGGCCAATCACAACGCACTGGATAGCTGGCCAATGGCCAATA
>NW_015555766.1:229469-230442 GCF_001515605.1 Sinocyclocheilus anshuiensis
ATTACAAGTAAAATAACAAATTTGCCAGAGGAATAAAGAAAAAAAACTAGCACAATAATGAAGACAGTACAGTTTACTTGTTTATTTCAAATTTGCAGATAATATTAGAAGTCCTGAGAGCTTTTTTTTTGTTTTACATTTATATACCATATTGCAAATATTGCAATATTCGTTGATAAAATGAAAAAAACTTTGCTTACCACCCGACCACTTCATTTTATGTATATTATGTATATGAATTACAACCATTAATTGAATAATATACGCTTCATCCTTTTCTATCCCATAATCATTAACATATATCATTATATCAGACCCACCCAGTTTAATAGCTGTATTAAGTTTTCTTGTAATGAAATTCTCGACATCAACCCAAAATATCTTTGTATAAATGCAATGAAAAAATGGTTTCCTTTTCATTACTACAAAATTAACAAGAACAGTCAATATTCATTTTAAAATGTTCCAATACATGTTTCACTGGATACATTCTATGCAATATTTTATACGAAACTTCCTTTACTTTGTTATTAACAAAGAATTTATCAACCATTCTCCAAGCCTTACGCCAATTTAAATCTCCAAATATTGATGAGCAGAAAAATCTAGCTGGAGGATATGTAACATCATTTACTACATTTCTAATGTATTTATTTGGTATGTTGTTTTTTTAAATATTAATATTTCCAATAAAAATTGAATTAGTTATATAATCCAGATTAGGGTTTTCATTTCATTCATTTTTAAGAAGACATAATACCTTACTGGGTATAGCGTCCATTACAATGGCATATTCTCTGGGTCTAATTGGGATTTTAAATTTGTCAAGAAACTCTGTGTATGATAATAAAACTCCATCACTATTCATCAACTGACTAACCAATAAAATATTATTTTCAAACCATATATTAAAAAAAAGTGATTTATGTTTATATAAAATATCTCTGTTATTCCAGATATAATATCTTCTAGG
>NW_015555766.1:235492-238535 GCF_001515605.1 Sinocyclocheilus anshuiensis
AAATCCCTCTTTTAAAAGGGTTTTTCATGCTTTTGTCTCTCGCTCCGGCCGTACAGGGCATCACAGTATGGTAGGGGCTTAACATTTCCGTCACACACTTGAGGTATTCGGCCAATCACAACGCACTGGATAGCTGGCCAATAAGAGCACACCTCGCTCTGATATACAACGAACATATCGAACATATATAACAACAAGAGAATTACAACGTTGCATATAAATGCCATCAGTACACATTATTACAAGTAAAATAACAAATTTGCCAGAGGAAAAAAACAACAAAAAACACAATAATGAAGACGGTACAGTGTACTTGTCTTTCAAATTTGCAGATAATATTAGAAGTCCTGAGAGCTTTTTTTTGTTTTACATTTATATACCATATTGCAATATTGTTTAAATTCGTTGATAAAATGAAAAAAACTTTGCTTACCACCCGACCACTTCATTTTATGTATATGAAACTTCCCCATTACAACCATTAATTGAATAATATACGCTTCATCCTTTTCTATCCCATAATCATTAACATATATCATTATATCAGACCCACCCAGTTTAATAGCTGTATTAAGTTTTCTTGTAATGAAATTCTCGACATCAACCCAAAATATCTTTGTATAAATGCAATGAAAAAATTAATGAAAAATGTTTTCTTTTTCTTTACTACAAAATTCACAAGAATAGTCTACAAACATAACTTTTCCTCTAGAAGATATTATATTTGGAATAACAGAGACATTTTCTATAAACATAAATCCCTTTTTTTAAATAAATAGTTTGAAAATAATATATTTTTGGTTAGTCAGTTGATGAATAGTGATGGAGGGTTATTATCATACACAGAGTTTCTTGACAAATTTCAAATTCCAATTAGACCCAGAGAATATGCAATTGTAATGGATGCTAATACCTAGTAAAGTATTGTGTCTTCTTAAAAATGAATGCAGTAAAAACCCTAATCTGGATTATATAACTAATACAATTTTTATTGGAAATATTAATATTTTAAAAAACAACATACCAAATAAATACATTAGAAATGTAGTAAATTATGTTACATATCCTCCAGCTAGATTTTTCTGGTCATCAATATTTGGAGATTTAAATTGGCGCAAGGCTTGGAGAATGGTTGATCCGTTCTTTGTTAATAATAAAGTAAAGGAAGTTTCGTATAAAATATTGCATAGAATTTATCCAGTGAAACATGTATTGGAACGTTTTAAATTGAATAGCACACCTCGCTTTTCAGACCGATGAGCTTTGAAAAAATCGACGCGTTTCAGAAAGGCGGGGCATAGAGGAGAAACAATAATGTACAGGTGCATCTCAATAAATTAGAATGTCTTGGAAAAGTTCATTTATTTCAGTAATTCAACTCAAATTGTGAAACTCGTGTATTAAATAAATTCAATGCACACAGACTGAAGTAGTTTAAGTCTTTGGTTCTTTTAATTGTAATGATTTTGGCTCACATTTAACAAAAACCCACCAATTCACTATCTCAACAAATTAGAATACTTCATAAGACCAATAAAAAAAAAAATTTTTAGTGAATTGTTGGCCTTCTGGAAAGTATGTTCATTTACTGTACATGTACTCAATACTTGGTAGGGGCTCCTTTTGCTTTAATTACTGCCTCAATTCGGCATGGCATGGAGGTCCTGAGAGCTTTTTTTTGTTTTACATTTATATACCATATTGCAATATTGTTTAAATTCGTTGATAAAATGAAAAAAACTTTGCTTACCACCCGACCACTTCATTTTATGTATATGAAACTTCCCCATTACAACCATTAATTGAATAATATACGCTTCATCCTTTTCTATCCCATAATCATTAACATATATCATTATATCAGACCCACCCAGTTTAACAGCTGTATTAAGTTTTCTTGTAATGAAATTCTCGACATCAACCCAAAATATCTTTGTATAAATGCAATGAAAAAATTAATGAAAAATGTTTTCTTTTTCTTTACTACAAAATTCACAAGAATAGTCTACAAACATAACTTTTCCTCTAGAAGATATTATATTTGGAATAACAGAGACATTTTCTATAAACATAAATCCCTTTTTTTAAATAAATAGTTTGAAAATAATATATTTTTGGTTAGTCAGTTGATGAATAGTGATGGAGGGTTATTATCATACACAGAGTTTCTTGACAAATTTCAAATTCCAATTAGACCCAGAGAATATGCAATTGTAATGGATGCTAATACCTAGTAAAGTATTGTGTCTTCTTAAAAATGAATGCAGTAAAAACCCTAATCTGGATTATACAACTAATACAGTTTTTATTGGAAATATTAATATTTTAAAAAACAACATACCAAATAAATACATTAGAAATGTAGTAAATTATGTTACATATCCTCCAGCCAGATTTTTCTGGTCATCAATATTTGGAGATTTAAATTGGCGCAAGGCTTGGAGAATGGTTGATCCGTTCTTTGTTAATAATAAAGTAAAGGAAGTTTCGTATAAAATATTGCATAGAATTTATCCAGTGAAACATGTATTGGAACGTTTTAAATTGAATAGCACACCTTCCTTTGCAGACCGATGAGCTTTGAAAAAATCGACGCGTTTCAGAAAGGCGGGGCATAGAGGAGAAACAATAATGTACAGGTGCATCTCAATAAATTAGAATGTCTTGGAAAAGTTCATTTATTTCAGTAATTCAACTCAAATTGTGAAACTCGTGTATTAAATAAATTCAATGCACACAGACTGAAGTAGTTTAAGTCTTTGGTTCTTTTAATTGTAATGATTTTGGCTCACATTTAACAAAAACCCACCAATTCACTATCTCAACAAATTAGAATACTTCATAAGACCAATAAAAAAAAAAATTTTTAGTGAATTGTTGGCCTTCTGGAAAGTATGTTCATTTACTGTACATGTACTCAATACTTGGTAGGGGCTCCTTTTGCTTTAATTACTGCCTCAATTCGGCATGGCATGGAGGTGATCAGTTTGTGGCACTGCTGAGGTGGTATGGAAGCCAGGTTTCTTTGACAGTGGCCTTCAGC
>NW_015555766.1:238549-238976 GCF_001515605.1 Sinocyclocheilus anshuiensis
TTCTATTGTCCTCATTTGTAAGTCGCTTTGGATAAAAGCGTCTGCTAAATGACTAAATGTAAATGTAAATGAAATTAAACCAGGCGCTTGGACCCCACTAGTTCCGAGATTCTGCTCCATAATGTGATTAAATGAGCCAAAAGATTTTTGTGAACATTTCACACACTGTTTTGCGGATGCTTTGCTGATGACATCAGCTTTAAGCAGTATCAGCTGGTTTGTTGGTCTTAGGTTTTTCCCGGCTGGTTTAAGTGGGGTTCCCTTTCATGGGAACTTCGAACTGCGTCCTCTAGGGGTCGCTATGGGGAACGGTATACCCACGCCACCATGCTGAGGGGAGTGCAAGCCAAAACCATGGTGAGCACTAAGTACCAACTCTACCATATTGCTATGGGAGTCGCCCCTGGGACGTTAGACGGCTGTCAGT
>NW_015555766.1:239703-266188 GCF_001515605.1 Sinocyclocheilus anshuiensis
GGGCCCAGGAGTCTGGCCCTAACAGGTAAGTATTTTGGGGTATGTAGCCTAGGCCTTTGGCCGTAGGGAATAACATCACTGACAGCCATCTAACGTCCAAGGGGCGACTCCCATAGCAATATGGTAGAGTTGGTACTTAGTGCTCGCCATGGTTCTGGCATGCACTCCCCTCAGCATGGTGGCGTGGGTATACCGTTCCCCATAGCGACCTCTAGAGGACGCAGTTCGAAGTTCCCATGAAAGGGAACGTCTCAGGTTACTTATGTAACCATGGTTCCCTGAGTAGGAAACGAGACACTGCGTCCTCTAGGTTTCTTGCCATGCTGCGGACGCAAGCTTCAGACGAAGAAGTGAATGATGTGTGCTCCCGGCGCCTATTTATACTATAGTCGCACCGGTAGTGACATCATGGCTGTCGCCGGCCAACGAGTTGGTGTTTTTTCTATGTATGCTTCAGACATGGGTCACGACGAGGCGTTCCCCATAGCGACCCCTAGAGGACGCAGTGTCTCGTTCCCTACTCAGAACCATGGTTACATAAGTAACCTGAGACGTTTTTTTCCCCCTCAGCTGGACAGAATTTATATTTACCAAGACCAGTTTAGATTTTTTTTTTCAACATGGACAAAGCTGCACAAAAATTGGAAAAAAAATTGCTTTTCTGGAAATTGTCATAGCCTGGTTATCAAAACCATATTTCTAACTTACCTACAGGTCTGCAAAGAGGTTAAATTAAAAGAAAAAAAATCAGGTTTAGACTTTTTTTTTTACTTTATATTTTATCAATCAATACATTGCCAGGCATAACTAAAACTCTATCACTAAGTTTGCTGATAGCTTTTTATTTATTTTTCTTCAGTCAAGCAATATTCACCACAATTTGTTTTTTCTTTTAGATGTTTAGTTGTTCTTTGGTCAGATACAGCAAAAGACGACATTGTATTTTTGTTTGTTTTCACAAAAAGACACAATGACGAAATAAAAGAAATAACCGGACAACTGAAATCATTGTCATTGGATTTTTCTTCAGTATATTTTTCTTGTCCAGCGTCCAGGGCTGGACTGGGGTAAAAATTTGGCCTTGAACAAATCCAGCCCATCTGGGCCACGAGTTCCCCCATGAATGTTTTGCTGGGATATACATAGGGCCTTAAATTGGAGTAAATAAATAAAACAGGACAGAAACAAATAATGATAGATATTACTGAATTCAAATGCTACAAACTTAATAATCACATAGAAATGCACTTGACAGTAAAGCATTGATTTTGAGCTAGAATGCAGAAAATATACTGCTATTAAATTCTGTCATCATTTCCTCACTCTTGTGACTTACTTACTTCTGTGGAACACAAAAGAACAGAAGAAATAAATTCATACCAGTTTGGAATGACATGATGGTGAGTAAATGATGACAATTTAAATTTTGGGGTGAACTATCCCTTTAAGAACTTTAACATTTGTAATAGTTAACACTTAATTTATATAAGGCACTGATATTTATCTTTAATCAGGTTCTTATTAAATTAACATGTTACTTCGATTAAAATTAAGTAGAACTAAACATTTAAAGAGAAAGAAGTTATTAAAGGTAACATATCATGAAAATCTGACTTTTCCAGGTTTTAAGTGCTATAATCAGGTGCACGGTGCATCTACCAACCAAGGAAACGTGAAAAAGATTAACCCAGTAACTTTGTTTAGGCAAGCCTTTTTCTGCAAGCGTCTGAAAAAACGAGTGCGTCTGATTTCGCTCCCCTAGTGACGTGGCAAAGGGATCTCATTATAATATTACTGCCCCTTAATCTGTAATTTTGAACCAATGGAGCCGTTATTGTGTTTTCGCAAGCGACAACGGTGTATTAGTTCCAATGCCATGGTGAAAGTCTGGGCAAAACATGCCAACTGTTCTGTCTTTGGCTGCACAGACAAGCACAGAACACTATTTAGAGTCCCAGCCTCAGAGGAGAAAAGAGAGCAGTGGATTTATTGATTTATTTACTGGATATTGCTGCTGCCACTATATCAGAAGTTTAAACTAATATGGTTTAAAACGCATGATTTCAGCTAGATAAACATGATAATCAGAACCAAACCAGATGCTTTTAGCAGGTACGAGCTGTAATGGCACAGCTCTATTCGGTTGTTAAGTGGTGATGTAAGAAGCGCTGTTTCCGGGTCCAAGCCTCAACTCGCTTCACTTGAGAATACTACCTCAGCAGCCGTTTATGAGCACTGTTTATTCATATTAAACATTTAAGCTAAACGTTTTCAAACTTACGGTCTACACTACAGTCTTCATGCTCGCAGCGTCCCAAACACAAATCATTTTTATATTTATTTATTTATATTTATATTTTCATTGTCTGGCTATCTGGGATTTCGGTATGGAGTTAAAAGGTTAGGATTATAATTTTTTTTGGTAGCATTATATCACATTGTGAGTGTATATTAGCACCTTTTGTTGTTTTCTCTGCTATCTGATAGGGCGTTTGGACACGGAAGCGGTGACGCGTGACGTCAGACTTAACAAGCGGATTCTGGAAAAGGGGGCGGGGAGCAGCAGCTCATTTGCATTTAAAGAGACAGGCACGAAAAACCTCTGCTTCCTCTCAAAATAGGCATTTTCAAAATTATATAATAAATGATCTGTGGAGTATTTTGAGCTGAAACCTCACAGACACATTACATATTGTAGGGGCATAATATGTCTCCTTTAAAGCTAAATTATCCTTTGCCCTAATGAAATTTACTATAGTTCTTGCATAGAATCCAAAGTTTAACTGACTAGTATTTGTAAGATGGAGGTCACAACAAGGAAAACCATGGTCCTCATTATCATGGTTATATATGGTTTTTAAAATAAATAATAAGTAATAATAAACTATGGAATTTGTAATTAAAATAAACCTAAGCATGTAGAAAACATGTTTTAGGAAAGTAATATATTCCCCAATATTTAATATAAGTAATAAACTTAACATTTATAATAAAAACATTTCTGCCAAACCACCATAGGCTATTTGTACAGTGTTAATAACTGCAAGGTAAATTACTATGGTGCCGAACTGACAAGCTTGAAATGATGTATTGGCTGTATAACACAATTCTGTGTCACATCAGTGTTCCCGATGGCCAGTACATGCTTGCCAGCATCAAAAGTGCCTCATCAGCAATTTTTTAAGTTCACAAAAAAACCTGATGACAGAGAGACCAGACTCATCTCGTGATTTTTCTGAAACCCTTGCTTCTTCTGGTTATATTTTTGTTTCTTAAAACCCCTAGTAAAAAATCTTGTCATAATTTATTTAAAATACATTTATTTCATACTAAGTACACTCAAATCCATTTATTGACATATCACTTAAGACTTACTGATATAAAATTATAATTAAACTTTATTTGTAGTATTTCTTTATTGCACAATGCATATTTCTTAATATTATGCCTAAAATATGTTTTAATATAATTATTAATAATAAACTGAATGATTTCTGTATAATATCAGTCTTTAAATGCAAGATATTTTAAGTGTACCTGAAGTATACTTGCAATAGCTCCACTTTAGCACAATCAGATGTTTCACAATTTAAAGCCCACCCACTCTAACTTGTGACAGTATCTATTCGTCATGTGTGGTTTCGACGGTTACTGGGCAGAGCTTATGAGGAGAGCATATGAGGTTGTTTTTGAGATGTCATAACGATAATGACAGAAGTTTGAGAGGCTTTATGATTCATAGTATTCATCATGATTCATGATGTTCGACCTCCAAGAACGAATGTTTCCATTCAGTAATGGAATGGTAATGTGATGTATGTGATGATAATATAAGTGTACATGTATGAATACCATTAATTTTGAACACATCAAAAAAAAAAAGTATTTCAAAACTAGTTTATCACCTGAGTTAATTCTTTATAACACTTTTTTTTTTTTTTTTAAGAAAAAATATCAAAGACGGACCTTCTCCATATAAAAACTTTGAAGGTGAGATAGAAAGAGGTAATGAAAGCAGCAGGGAGAAAAAGAACAAGTCCAGTCTGGCCTCTTCCTCTTTACCAACCTGCCTCTGTCATTTCTACCCCTCCCATTGCATTCCTCTACAAAAGCATCCTCATATCACACCATCTTCAGAAGAGGTAACCGTTTGGTAAGGTGGGAGACTAACTTAAGGAAAAAGCGAAAAGACTACGTCCAGAAACAAGAGGAAACTTACAAATAATTTTCTTCAAAGAACTACAATAAAAGGTAAAGTTTTTCTTCTTTGCAAAAAAATTGTGGATTAAAACAAACAGCAAGGTTACATTAAAAAATAAAGTTTGTAAAATGTTAAATGATTTAAAAAAAAAACATATAAATCAAATTAAATATATATTTTATGTGAAATAAAAAAGCAAATAAGTAGAATAAAAAGTAGAAAAAAGCAAATAAAGCAATAAATCAATTTTAAACATGTTCCGACAGCTAATTACATCAGTTTACAGGGTGGTGCCTTTTTGTTTTGGGATGTCTAATAAGTATTTTGAGGAAGACCTAGCAGATATCCACGATTATATGGATGTAAACCTTATTATTTGTTAGGTGTATAACATTGTTAATATTTATCATGTTGCCTTTGTATGTAACATACCAGTGTTGGGCAGTAACTAGTAACTTAGTTACTGTAATAATATTACTTTTTGCAGTAACTAGTAGTGTAACTAATTACTAATAAGATTTCAGTAATAATATTACAGTTACCATCCATAAAACAGCTTAGTTACTTTTGATGCCTCAACCCCGCTGATTTAAAATCCAACAATAAAATAATTCTTAGATTTTCATAATTTTCACGACTCGCACATGCATGCCCAGTGCAGCAGGCAAGCTTGGAATATGGAAAAGCTTACATTAAAGCAGAAAATATTGCATTATATTGATTTAGTCAGGAAAAAAAGATGATCTGAACACTGTTGTGTAATGGCGCTTTTCCACTGCGTGGTACGACTCGGCTCGGTACGGCACGGCTCGGTTCGGCTCGGTTTGCGTTTCCACTGCAGTTTAGTATCGCTTTAGAGTGGGCGGGATTATTCACATGTCATTATAGTTGCGCCGCCTCTACTGCCGCGACTCCTAAAAAAAACTTTTTCATTCCGCGTCGCCCCATCAAGCTCTAGCTGAGTGAACCGTACCGAGCCGTACCGTGCCGTACCATGCAGTGGAAAAGCGCCATAAATTGTGGCTTAACTTTACTCTGGCATTACATCCCTCTGATCAGCATGTGGTACATTATATTACTATAATTAAAAATCTTTTTGGAAAATGAAACAGTTTCTTACAAACGTATGTGATTTGATAAAATATATTATGAAATATAACCGTATATGGGTAACAGAGAAATTACAATTAGCTTCAAGCTACACATGACAATTAATGAGATTAATACAACACTTCTACTTGAATGTCACTATCAATCACTATTGAGTGTTTGTAATGACTTCTGACTGCGATCCAATGTGGATTTTGGTCAAATGATGAGGCAGAAATATATTGTTAGTAAGAAGAATTGTATGTGGGAGATACACAGTTACAACTTCTGTGGGGTGTGAAGAAAAAATTATGTAACTAGTAGTGTAACTAATTACTGTTGCCAGAAAGTAATAAGTAAAGTAACAATATTACTTTTGAAAGGAGTAACTAGTAATGAGTAATATATTACATTCTTTGAGTAACTAGCCCAAAATTGAACATAACATATAAATCATTACATATTACAAAATTTCTTGAAACACGTCATATTATAAAGTGTTGGGATTCACTATGGACTTCTCTATCTTTTTGTTAATATGGTTCGAAAATAACTGACCCGAATCCTGGACATCATAGCACATATGCAGACATAAAAAGCAAAATTCCTCACTCATTCATGATTTTAGCTCAGTTAAGTTTATCATTGCGTAGACAGAAATAATACAATTTTGGAGGAGCGGGACATGTTAATTCGAGCTGCTGAATGATTCACCGTCAACTAAAAACAGCCACAATTACCGTTATTCATTTTGCTGGTGCCCACGCACCACCTGGTCACCTTCTCTAGCTCCTCACCAATCCACTGCTCTTTGTTAGTGCTGAGTAGGAAGACAATGCAGGGTCTTAAGTGCAGTCCATACATTCTAACAGTAGTTTTATGAATCACCCAAAAGCAAATCCTGAGGAGATATAAGAGAGGTTCAGTGAGATCGACATGAATAAAAAGCCACAGACATTTGGAGGCAAGTGTAAAAAAACAAGCAGTTCACTGAAAAGGTGCTCAGTGTTTTTCCTACATCTAAAATTAAAGAATAGAATAGAATAGATTGAATAGAGTAGAACAGAATAGAATAGAACAAGCAGTACCTGAGACCCCTCTCAGGGTGTGGCAGTTACGTAACAAATGTAGCTAAAAGCAGATTTTAGGATCTGTTGAGACTTGAGGCTTGCTTCATGATATGGGTTTTCTTAGATATGTTTGTTTTTTTCTGCTATAGCTCTAAAATACATGTTCCTGTATGGGCCTGTCTAAAGGGAGGAGCCATTGAGTTTATCTGGAAACGCATAAGCACTAGATTAGAACATGTCTTACAAAATATACCACTTACTAATGACTCAAACAGGAAGGATTTAAAACGACTTCACCACTGCTTTTGCCATTTCTGTTTTTTTTTCTTTTCTTTTTTAGTTTTAACCCTATTTCCAAACTGAGAGCATCAATATTTTTTTTTTGTGCAACTAATGTATCAACATTAAATCTGTTATTATTATTATTATTATTTAATCTTCCTTATTCCTCTTTCAGAATGGGTTCGTCTGGAGTACAGATCGTGTGTATGGCACTGGGAATTTTAGGTCTCATTGCAGCGGTCGTGACCATTGCTGTTCCAAGATGGAAGGTTTCTGCTTTTATTGGTCAGAACATTATCACTGCACAGGTAAACAATTGCCAAAGTAGATCTTTAACAGAATGTCTGAGGATTAGGGCCCGTCAAGCTGTAAAAATGACACCAAAACAAACATGATCCATGGAACCATATAGCCTACTAAAATCTCATGAAGCCATATAACAGCTGTGTATAAGGAAGACTTAAATTTAAGTCATTATTTACCAAAGATGATTTGACAGCTGTAATACATCAGTGTTTTTATTGTTCATTTTTTTTCATTGATTGATATTAAAGCTGAAATAAAATAAAGCTGAAATGTAAACATTAGATGAAAAACTTTAACTTTAAAAACTTTGCCTTGGCATCCAATTTAAATAAAAATAAGTTAATGCTAAAACATTAATATAACCTATTTAAACCTATTCATATTTAAAAACAACTGTAGGCCTAACAAAAAAGCACATGCCAAAATGACTAAAACTTAAAAGTAAAAGTAGGCTATAATGAAAACTCAAAATATTATTTCAATATATCAATGACGTGTATTTATATTTATAGCCAACAAGACGTGTAGGCTTAGCCTATTCAATCATTCGAATGTTCGATTATGTAATGCGTCAAGCATAGCCTACTTTACAGAAAGATGGAGACTGTAGCACGATTACAGCGACATTTTGCTATAGGCTAAATAAATCATTTCGTGTTTCACGGTAGAAAGATTTTTTTTAAAGGATAATGATTAAATGATATGGATGGGAAGGTACATTTCGTATTTTTCCTTTGCCACACAGGTTCAAGAAGAGGGCTTGTGGATGGAATGCGTGGTTCAGAGTACCGGACAGCAGCAGTGTAAAGCTTACGACTCGCTGCTCATCCTGGGCTCTGCCCTTCAGGCGGCCCGTGCCATGACTATCATCAGCTGCATGCTCACTGTCCTGTCCCTGCTCATTCTGAGCGCCGGCGCCGACTTCACTACCTGCATCGAAAATGAAGAAGTCTCATTCGAATGTTCGATTATGTAATGCGTCAAGCATAGCCTACCTTACAGAAAGATGGAGACTAGCACGATTACAGCGACATTTTGCTATAGGCTAAATAAATCATTTCGTGTTTCACGGTAGAAAGATTTTTTTTAAAGGATAATGATTAAATGATATGGATGGGAAGGTACATTTCGTATTTTTCCTTTGCCACACAGGTTCAAGAAGAGGGCTTGTGGATGGAATGCGTGGTTCAGAGTACCGGACAGCAGCAGTGTAAAGCTTACGACTCGCTGCTCATCCTGGGCTCTGCCCTTCAGGCGGCCCGTGCCATGACTATCATCAGCTGCATGCTCACTGTCCTGTCCCTGCTCATTCTGAGCGCCGGCGCCGACTTCACTACCTGCATCGAAAATGAAGAAGTCAAACCCAAAGTGAGTCTGGTGTCCGCTATTGGGCTGATGCTCGCCGGCTTGTTGCTGATCATCCCCGTCAGCTGGGCCGCTCATAATGTCGTGCGCGACTTCAACAATCCACTGGTAGCCCAATCTCAGAAGAGAGAGCTGGGTGCCTGTATCTTTGTGGGCTGGGGAGGAGGAGTCCTGCTCCTGCTGGCCGGAGGCTTGCTGTGCTGCTTCAGCAGACCGCGCTCCGGAGGATCCGGCGGAACCGCCAAATACTACAGCAACAGCGCCTCTGCACCAAGCAAGAATTATGTGTAGATGAAATGGGTTAAACTAAGGAGTAGTCACAGAAATTGAAGCTGTAGTATGTTAACTATGTCTATGTTAGCAAGTAGTCTTTATAGTCGGTAGGTAACGAGAATAACAAACTAGAAAAGGTTAAGGTTACAGAACGATGTAAACGATGTTAATATGACATGTTTGGAGCTACTGAACTGTCATAGAAAAACTGTCTTTAAGCTTTTTAACTAGTTTTACATAGTTTACGGTGTACTGCTGCAATTTCTTAAAGCAGCTAATAAACAATGCACTTGTTTATTAAAATTCAGGGATGGGCCACTTGTGTCCGAAATACTTCAGGTAATTTATATTTTTTCAAGAACTTTTTAGGATACAGGAATCTACTGTAATCTGTACAATTGCTATATGATGTTTTTTTTGTGTATTAGGTCATAATCATTTCTATTGCCTTTCATGTATTTTCAATAAAACTGACTGATTTAAGATATTCGTGTGTGTAGAATGAACAATGAGTTTTTGACACATAAATAAATCTTTGTTAAAATAACACTGGCATTTATTTCAAATCCTATAAAACATATATTAAAATGGGCTTCAAACAAATCAAAATTCTTTTTAAAAAAGTGAAATCCCTGAAGAGCAAAATTTGGTCTGAAATGGACTGCAAAATGGTATCCCATGAAGACTTTTCACATAATTCTACAAAATGTTCTTTCCAATATGCACCTTTTCGGATTTCATTATTTGCATATCTTGTACATGTCCATTTGCATTTTTCTTTTAAACCTTCTCTCATTCTATTGGGGTCTCTCTTCAGCTAGTTGCTCTCCAGGTCGCTCACTCGCTTGGTCAGCTGCTCAACCATCTCTCTCAGCTCCTTCACCTCATTCTGCAAGGCCTGCACGTCCTGTATATGAAATAGAATGAACAATTACACAATACTTTACAATTCACTGTGTTAGAGGTTAAATAAAACACATTAAGGCAGAGGATTCCCTTTGTTCTCTTACCACACTGTCAGACTGTCGGTTGCTTGAGGAAGATGATGTGGTGGCCATCAAGCTCTTGATGACTTTGAACTCTTTATTTTTGGTGGTAGCCACAAAACCGTCTTTCAAGGAGATCAGGATGGGTTCCCCATTTTTACCAGCAAACCAATCATCTGCCTCCACCGATGGCTCTGGACCAATCGTGTCGGGGTAAAGGTCTTCTTGAAACAAGTCAGACTAAAGCAAAGAAATGATAATGCCGGATTAAGACAGTGGAACAAATAAGCAGCACTTAATCAAACGTGTGGCATTAATAAACTACCATTAAAAAAATCTGGGGTCAGTTCAGTTTTTTATGTTTTTGAAAGAAGTATAATAATACACTGACCAAGGTTGCATTTATTTGATAAAAAATACAGTAAAACAGTAATATTGTCAAATATTACTCCAATTTAAAATAACTCTTTTCTATTTTGAATATATTTTAAAATGTAATTTATTCCTGTGATGGAAAAGCTGAAATTTCAGCATCATTACTCCAGTCTTTAGTGTCACATGATCCTTCACAAATCATTCTAATATGCTGATTTGCTGCTCAAAAAAAAAAATGTCTTAGTATTATCAATCTTGAAAACAGTTTTGCAGCTTAATATGTTTGTGGAAAATGTGATACTTGGTGAATAGAAGTTGAAGCGAACAGTATTTATTTGAAATAGAAATCTGTTAGTTTGTTTCAAACAAAAAACTCTTACTGACCACAAACCTTTGACAACAATTAAGCTGATTTTGACTTGGACAAACTTACCTTACGAGGCACAGTCATTACAATAGGTTCACACTTTCTCTCGTGGAGTTTATAGAACCTAAAATAAATATGCAATATTCCATAATTTAAAATGCTGACCTTTTGTATGTTTGTGGGAGAAAGCAAGTACACTATAAGCCTGGATGTGTTTACCTTGCAATCTCACACTTGTTGACTTCCAGGCCTCTCTTAGGCATGTAGCCCATGCCCTTCTGACTCTCTTTACTGCTGTACATGGAGAGATAGTGAACGTATGGGGCCTCGTCCGTCACCTCAAAGTATCTGATGCTGCTGTCACCCTGTCAAACCAAATACACTGGTTAAAACATCCAACTTCATGAACAAACAGCTCTTCATGGTCATAAAATTTGAACTTGGTTCAAAACTTGAATGCATTTCCTTACCTTGCCACAAAGGTAGACTACACCAGTGTCAGGGTCAAAGAAAGGTAACAGCACCCCACTGCTGGTGTCCAGCTCCTGCAGGGTCAAGGGCTCACTGAAGTTGTTCTGCAACCACAAACACACTTTTATGAGTCACTTGCTTGTAAAACTGAAAAAGAGAGCCTCTGAAGCACATGATGTACTCACAGGATCCCACAGCGCCACCTGACGCTCACTCATGCGGCTGAAACCGGTGGTCAGGATCTTCCCATCAGACACAAACACAGCTCTGACTGGCCTGGAGCCCTCATGAGGCTTGTCCTTCTCCTGAACACACATATCCACAGAAAGAGGTCATATGAGCAGTGACAAATGACGTGACAGTAAATGAGCTGGCAGAAAGGAACGTATAAGAAAGAGAAAAAGTTATAAAAGAACTATAGAAATGATCACAACTTCAATTAATTGATTTACAGTAAACAATGCAACCATATTAATTATTTATGCCCCATGCATTCTTTTTTCAGCATCATTCACATTATTTTATCATTTTATTACAGTGAATTCATGCACGCACACAGATGACGGAGCCCTTGCGGGGGTCTATCACTCGTAATTTCTTGTCCTTGCAGGAAGTGAGGATCTGAGAGCCGTTTCTGTTCCAGCAAGCGCTGTAGATCAGATCAGTGTGCATTGAGTCAATGCGCACCACTGCCTCTCCATGAACCACGTTCCACAGGATGACCACGTTATCACAGCCTGCATAAAGAAAACGAGAGAAAGAGAGAGGGACGACAAGGTAAATGAGGTATACAGGGAGACAGAGGGGTTGAAAATGTACGATAAACCCGAGATGTGTGTAAAGAAGTGTGTGTGAAAAATCAGCAGAGGGCGCCATCATTCCATTTCAACTGCCTCTAATTTGCATGAACGAGTGCATGCATATATACAGTGGGTACGGAAAGTATTCAGACCCCCTTAAATTTTTCACTCTTTGTTATATTGCAGCCATTTGCTAAAATCATTTAAGTTAATTTTTTTTCCTCATTAATGTACACACAGCACCCCATATTGACAGAAAAACACAGAATCGTTGACATTTTTGTGAAAAATTTAAGGGGGTCTGAATACTTTCCGTACCCACTGTAGGTGTAGTTCTAGGCTGCACTTTTGGCTATTGAGTGGGTGGCTGATGTCGGTTTACCTGCACTCATTAGCACATTGTGGGCAGTGGGGTGCCAGCTGAGAATGCCCACACGTTTAGAATGACCGTCCAGCTTCACAACTGGGTCCTTCAGTGGTGATATGAGACCCCCATCTGGAATCTCCCAGATCTATTACATAACAACATTGACCTTATGTTATAATAAGTAGTATGAGCTAGACTTGCCACAGTATTATATTTTTCACACCAGTACGGTAGCTGTGTTCAAACGGTAATATTCCGATATTATTGATGGTTGTATCATACACAGCAAAATTTTCCAAGTAGGTATAACTGCAGACCGGAGATCTCCAAAATGGGGCGTGAACTCCAAAACCGTTGTTCTAAGCAACGGGGGCGTCCCGGGGCTCGAAATTCACAGGGTAGGAGGGGGTAGTGACGCTGGGTGTAACTAAAAAGGTGCCATTGTCCGGTGAGGTCCGGTTGGGGAGTTACGGAACGATCTCATATCGCATAATCTTATTAACTGTTTATCTCCTGAACTGCAACTTTCTTTACGACGCTATTCAGTGCCAATCCCGCCGTGCAGTCAGTTTCACTGGCTAAGGTTAGGGTCAGGTGTGGGGTAGGTTTAGGGGTTAGCATTTTTTGTAGCATAATGTAGGAAATCAACACTTTAATTGACACAACCAATAAAATCTTTAGAATCAGCTGTGGGGCGGAGTTTGCACTGAAGTGGATTGGGGGAAAAAATTGCGCATGCGTGTCATGTGCCTGTCTGTCAATGGGAGGAAGCCACGCCCTCTTTTGGAGCTCCCACCCCGTTTTGGAGTTCCCGCCCCCATTTGATGATCTCCAGCCTGCAGTTATACCCTTCTCAAATTTACACTTTAGCACCACCTGGCATAAAACGCTAGTTGGCGCTAAGGGATAATTTTTGCTGTGCAATTGGGGTTCTCAAGGGATTCAGAGGGGTCCCCAAACTTTTTGGTCAGCCGACCCCCTTAGGAGTAAAATATTCACTTTAAGTACCCCCTGAGAATTTAAGCTAATATTTCAATAAATTAAAAACACATTTGCATGCTCACGGTTCTCTGATGTCGGTTAATGGCCACACGGTACGCAAGTAAACATAAAACATTAATCTATTTTTGAGTGTTTTATTTCCGTTGTTTTAATTTTAAAACTCTTTATATTGAGAGCTGCATTACTTACAATTAAAAATTATATTGCAATTGTTTTGTCATATATTGCGATTTGAACGGCAATATGACATTTCAGGAAATAAAAACTATTTATTAATTATTTACTACTAGAAACTAATTCTTTTGTGATGTCAGTTCTATTTCAATTAATTATGCAGCCCTATTCCCTGATCATTTACATTAAATGTATTTGTTTTTGTAAAAATATATAGATTTTAAAATAAAGGAAGTTAAATGATTAATATTTACACACTTAAAACATGTTTCTAATGTATGAAAAGTACCCGGTACATATGAAAGTGTACACATGAGCATTATTTAAGGCTATTCTGTTCGTTATGGGATATAGGAACTGTTCTGGATAAGTACATTTCATTAATAATTTTCCCCCTTTAAACCGGCAAAAAATTGCATACCAGCATCATACTAGCAAACCTTGTATGACTTGTTTTGTACTCATAATTTTATCATTAAAGTAATTAATTTATTATTGATTAATACTCACCATGACACTACAGTCTTCAGAGCAACTGGCAATGATGTTATCATTATGTGGGCAAAATTCAATGTCCAATACGGGCCCAGTGTGACCACAGACAGTGGGCAGGGACATGTCAATGCGACCCGTCTAAAACACAAATCAAAGGGAGGAATGGGTTATTAAGGAAAACATTGGTCTGAAGGAGTGGAAAACACAAGCATACCCAAATAAACCCATTCACAAGACATTCAAATGACTAAATATAGAATGTCAACTCAAAATCTCCATTGCTCTGACAAACAGAGCAGAGAGAGCAGGAGAGATCTCAGACAGATGAGGGGGGCTGTGTCAGCTGATCTCAATTTTACAGCTATGCCTTCAATTATGCCTAATAACTACTAACCCGTTTAGAGAGGACCGCACTGTGCAGGAGTTCCCATCATGCACACAGAGAGCACATTCACTCTGCCAAAATCGCATTGTTAAATGTGAGTGTTGTGTGCAAGTCCATGCACAGAATTCTTCTGTGAATTGTTATTATTATTATTACTATTACTATAAAGTTAAGGGCTGTAATAAGTTAAGAAATATTACAGTGATTTACGACTGGACTAAAGCATTGTTGTTGTTAACTTAAACTAAAACTATTTAAAACCACTGTTAATGTAAAATAAAGCTTAATATGAAAAACAAAAGTTAGAAATGTTGCCTTGGCAACTAACTGAAAGAAAATAAGTTGAAGTACTAAAATTACTAAAAGTGAAATAAAGATAATTTTTTATTTCGAGATAAATATTTTGAGATCAATTTTAAATAAAATGAATTAATAAATTAAAACTAAATAGAAATAATCAAAATGAATAAAAATGTAAAAACTAAATGATTAAAACTGGAATTAAAATTAAAATGGAAACTGAAAATATAAAATTAAAGCTAATTCAAAATATGAATAAATACTATAAAATTATATAATTAATATTAAAATAATACTAGTCTAAAGATAATTTAACCATTGTCAGATCAAGTGACTGGTGACTGACTTAAGTTCAAATAGATATTTACATCAAATTCATCTTTTCCAAAAGACTCTTTTTTCTGGTACAATGGGGTCCAAATGTCTGAGACCACTAGTTTTACATTAATATCTAATTTAATACAAAAATACAAATTACAAATTATATTATCAGCATGTCAACTTGAGTTGATTAACGTTAGTTAATTAATGTCAGTATTTCTATAGTGTCGTGTACCCCCTTAAAGACATGCGTGAACTCCACAAGTTTGTGCAAAACCAGATGATCATGCTATCAGTCTCAAAACTGAGCTTTCAAAACTTCCTCAAGCCACCCGAACGACATAAAAGGGCTTGACTCGATTCCTCCTGTTCATTGGGAAACAATGGCTGCCATTGAGCAAAGCGCAGAGTGTAAGATGCACAGCAGATTGAAAATGACAGAACTCCCATTCATTCTCTAGTATAAGGAGTGCAGAGAGAGCAACATATAGAAACAGAGGACCAGAGATGATGGACAGAGAAGATGAAAAACAACAAAAACAAATGAAATGGCATATGAAATAAACTGTACAACCCCCCCCAAAAATAAAAGAGGAAGGGAAGAAAATGTTTCCACCATCTTTCTGTTAGAGATGCAAACATAGCACTTTTCAGTCATAAAGCTTTATGAAGTAAAAAGTACATATTCAAATTTTAAACCAAGCTTTTTACACGAAAAAAGCAGGCACATCAAGCCTAAGTGGCAGCTGTCCTTTTCTCACAGTTTTTGTCACTCACTCAATCTGCAAGCTGTCACCACATCCTGTGCAGAGTTGACAGCAGCGCACTCCAAATATGGCAAAAACAAGATGCAAGAGAGCATAAAGAGAAGGGATGCTAGATCTGGTGACACGTACATCTGAAACTCAACCTTGAACTTCCTTATTTAGACAAACACAGCATGACATGTCTACAGTTCAAAATTCAATGGCCTTGGAAGATCATTTGAAGCAGGTAACAGGTTAAAACTACAGTTGGCCTAAAACTATCAGTCTGGACTATCAAGTTCTAAATCAGTCCAACTATACATACAATACTGCACTTCATCCAAGGTTTGTTTTATAAAGACTTTATTTGAATTCATTAAAGAATTAATTTGAGCTTAATGAGTCTGAAATGCTCTCTGGATGCACCTTGCTCAGGGGCAGGACAATGAAAGCTCCTCCACCGCTGGCATCCACAATCATGGCCACAAACTTGGGGTTGACCGAGCAGAAGTTGCTGTCCCAGGTCATCTGGGAGATCCTGATGTCATCATAGCACTGGTCCGCCTTCACCGCCTGGCCGAAGACATGGCGGAACTTACTGGTCCTGACCACCTTCCTAGACATGATCACCTGAGGAAAGGCAGAGAAGGAAGAGACACAGGGATGGAGAGAGAAAAAGCATACACATGAGAAACAATTGGAAAAGTAAACAGGCTATGTTTTCATTATTAAGTTTTGTGTATCTTAAAGTTTGTGCATCTTCATATAGGCTACATGATTATATACTGATTGAATTGAAGCTTTTTTTTTTTTTTAGATTTAGCTATTTGTGATTTGCAGTGAATCTGACTGACTCCAATTCCAGCATTTGATGGTGATCTTAACTCTCAGTCAGTGTGCTTGCACTCAAGTTGTATTCTTCATTTAATACCCAAATTCTCTTGAATTTGAATGAATTCCTGTAAATGAACAGTTACAGATAAGAGACCAAAAGAGTGAAAACTAAAGAGAATGAATCTGCTCAACGTCTTTTTCAACTTTCTGTTTAAAACTGCATTTAGGCAATAAGCTCAAAGAAAGAGGAAGGAAAAAGGAAACTAGCATGAAGTGACAGAAAAGGAAATGCTCGGGCTGCTACTTCAAGACTGATGCCACTTTGTCTGCAGGTTTTAGTAATAAAGCATTTTGCTTTATGCCCCCTTCTCATCTATTTGGCTCTCTGTTGCCCACTTTTTTTCTTTCTCATCGCCATATCAAATGCAGTCTTGTGCATATGCTTAATTAGTTGACTAACAATCATCACTCTCGTTTGCAATGCAACACCGATGCCCTGTATGCTCACAGCACTCAGTAAAATAAACTGAAAAATGAAAGGTGCATTAGAGCATTAAATAGACTGAGAGGAATCTGTCGTAACCGGACTAACACCACAGCAACTGTGGGAGCGCAGGAGATGTTCAGAACTTCAGTTACACCACATCCTTCCACACAAACATGTAAACCACTGAGTTATTTCTACCTGCTTCGAAGATACTGCTAAATGTTTTCATCATGATCTAAAAAACACATTTGTTTAAATCCAGTTAAAGTTTCACAATGATTATTATATTCAAAGTGGATGGAAAATATGTAATTAACTGCAGGTTGTACTCGTGTTGTGCTAAACCTGTGACTTTTTTCTTCTTTAGGAACACAAATGGAGATGTTGGGCAGATTGTGAGCGACTCACCTTCAGTCAGTCACCATTAATTTTCATTCATGGATTTTTTCATCCAGTGAAAGTGAATGTGCGAGATTCATTCAGCCTAACATCTTTTGTGTTCACCGGAAGAAAGTAAGCTAAGTCATGCAGGTTTGGAATGACATGAAGGCGAGTAAGTATAAAGACAGAATTCGAAGTTTTATTATTATTAGCCTACTACTATCATGGTGGCTTGAAATACTTGTTCTTTATCATTTCTTCCAAGCTTAAGATATAAGAGCAATCTCTTATATAGGCTGCACTATTTCTATGCAATAATATGCAGGACTCAGTCATATCAGCTTCATCTTTATCTGGAAATACAGTTTAGTTCTCTTACTAAACTTCCTCAAATATTTAACGTGCCTTGCCACAGTTCTGAAACGCAGCTCTACAAATTTAGCAATGACAACATAATAATATAGAAAACAGTAGTAAACTGAGTAAAAACTTAATTTGTTATGAACGAGCCGCAGTTTAGGGCTGTGTTTCAAAGCCTGCTTATCTAAACAGCATTTAAGGCAGTATAGAAGCGTTTCGGCGCGCCCAGTATGCTGTCTAGTTAGTCAGCTTACTAGGTCTTGAGACGCAGAAAAGATGCAAAATTATGAACCGTTTCCAATAACACCGGACAGGAGCACAACACACAAACACACAATATGATGGGACGGTGGACTGTACCTGAGAACTGTGGCTTGGGAGGGACTCTGGCTCCTGAGGCGAGAGGATGAAACGCTGGACTCTGACAGATGGAGTGAAAGTGGGTGAATGCCAGCAGTTGCGGCCAAAGCTCACTCTAAATCAAGGAGGAAGTGAGAGTTTGAGATGGAGATGTCAGATGAGAATGGGAGGTGTCCTCGCTTTGTTTCCTTTTAAAGTGATTTACGTTGCATGAAGCTGCACCTCACTTGATCTCACACTTTATCGTGGTCATAGCAACACAAACGTGACGTGCGCGAGCATAAAGTTTGCGGTTTGGCCGACGTGTTTAACTGAATGTTATCTCTCTATTGAACTTTTCTGTGTTTTCACTCAAATGTCCTACGCTTTCTTTTGTTACAATAGTCAAGGCTAAAACAGTGAAATTCAACATTATAGTAAATGCCTTTTACTTAAAGGGGTCATATGATGCGATTTCAATTTTTCCTTTCTCTTTGGAGTGTTACAAGCTCTTGGTGCATAAAGAATATCTGTAAAGTTGCAAAGACTAAAGTCTCAAATCCAAAGAGATATTCTTTATAAAAGTTAAGAGTCAACCTAAAACAGCTCGTTCTAACATGCCCCCACATGTCTACATCAAGCAACATCATATGACCCCTTTAAAAAATTTACCATGACAACCATATTTTCCGCCAAAATGTCGCAATTAATGCAATTGTTGCAATTTGGTAACGATATTAGCCACCATTTTTGTCATCCCAATTAAATAGATATTGTGAAAGCTACTTACACTGTTTGAAAGAGGTTAATTTATTATGTTTTGTCATATTTTTACAGTATGTAGTTTGGTGGTAACTAGTTATAACCTTTTTACCTTAAAATCACAATATTTGGGTTTGATGATTTTATTTACTTAGGCCTACTATAAATAAGTCACATAAAGTAAATAAACTATATATATATATATATATACCATATATATTTATATATATATTTTTTTTTTCCCCACTTTTCACTTTCAATTGAACTCTGATCATATAAATTAATTTTCACATTTAAATTTCTTTTTTTTATTTTCCGGGGGGAAAAAAAGTTATAAGGGTTAGGGTTAATTTCTCAAAAGTGACAGATTTAATAAACAGAGCAATATAATAATATAAATAAAAATATTTTTTAAACTTTACACCCACAGTCACACAAGCACTTCACCACACCTGTGAGAATAAATAGGGCAAACATGAATTACCTGAAGTGGAGGTCAAAATATAAAAGCAGGCGCATATCCTGTTTGCATCAACAGTCATATTTCAAATCATTTAGAAAATAAAGAAAGGCAAAAGAGACGATTTAAAAATATAAACCTCAATTTATTGCACACTCGCTGCAGGTGACCGTGGGGTTTGGAAGATCTGTCTTGTGTGAACAAATGTAACTGTGGACACACAAATAGACTGAGAGAGACATATAGGCCCATAAAACAAACCAACAGAGACACGCTTGTAGAAAAAACAACAAAATTTACAACAAGAAATGTTTATGTAAAATTAAAGTTATAATAAATTTTGAAATAAATGAGTTTAGGACGCCTAATAAAACAACAAAAAATAAAAATATACATGCCCAATAGGGCTCAGTGCGTGACCTATGAATGGCTTCATCCAGAAGGTCAACATGGTTTATCTGAACATCATTTATGTTGTTACCGACTTATAAGAGTCAATAGAGCGCTGTGGCCACCAGATGGTGCCAAACAACCAAATTCAACAAAGACAGACAAGCAGGAGTGGAAACAAAAAACGACAGATCTTTCAGAGACCTCCTGTCTTGCTATGTGCATTAGTATTCTCAGCCTTTGTACTTAAATTAAGATGATCATTGATAGTGGTAACCCATCTCAGAATAATAGTAATAATAACAATATATCCATTATCATAATAACACGAAATGTAACTAATGATGAATTTTTAAATTATCATTAACAGGCTATCCAGCACCTGCATACTAAGAAAACAAAGTTATTATAGTTTCATACATCATGTCATTATTTTTTAACCACAGAAACTTAGAATATACAGACAGGAGAACATCATCCATGAGAATATCATCCTTGTTCCTCCTCTAAAACATGGGTTATGATGCAATCCATTTCCTTGAGGGCTCAATGTAACATGCTCTGCACATTCTCACATCACCTAACTAACTACATGAATAAACATATTCTTGATCAGCATTTATGGACACATTCAGCCCCACAAAGGCAATATGCATCTTGAAGGACGCACAGTCCAAATGCCTGATGACTGACAAGCCATCGTGACCTTTGCCCTTAAAGACATACAACTGTCATCATTTTTTTTTTTTTTCAGTCCTCGATTTTAACCAGAACAAGCAAAGAAGACATGACAGGATGAAAAGAAAACTGGCCCAAAATCAGTTGTTGCGGTCACTCAGTACAAGTGAGCACTGACAGGGCACCCTGAGAAGAGGAAACCCCAGGATGGCATGGTCCGAGCAAAACATGTTGGTGTGAACACACAGATCTATTTCTTTTCAGGACTGGTAAAACATCTTGTTTTTGGAATTCACATGTACAAACATGTTTGTGTATATATATGTACAGATTTCGATTATGCATAGTTATCCAGTGGGTTTCAGAGGTAATAACATATCAGGACCCCAAACCAAAACATCTGTATGCCTCTCTGTACTTTTCATAATGTAAAAAAGAGATTTTGCCAACCAAACTATATTACAATTCCTTCTAAACAGTTTAAAAAACCAAAGACCATGTTAATGACATTATGACATCATAGTAGTACAGACATATTATTATGGCGTTAACCCTACTAAATAATCTAACAGCATTGTTAACTCTCCTGCCAGGCCTGGCATTGTGATGTCACAATTTTAGCTTTTTACAGTTACGGAATTATCAAATCACTGCTGCCTTTGAAATGAAATCGGACAATCCATATTGACTGTCACTCTCTGAGATGAAATATATTAACATTCAATATATTTTCTTAGAACATTGTTGCTCTATATATTAATTGAATATATAAAAATGTCAGTATGTATGCCACTTGCATTTTATGCATATACAGTCTACATACAGGTATTTACGTTACCTATATGGACTTTTAAGTTCTTTAATTGGTTTTCACTTTGATCCAAAGCCCTTTTGGTAAAAACAAAACAAAAAAACAGTGCAGTTAATTACTCGATATGGTTGTATTGCCTCTGGGCTGCTCTCTTGATTTCATTCCATTTCTAAAGACAGATATATTTGATGCATTAGCTCCATTACTGCACATTAAGCACATATGTCAGTGGTTGCATTGCACAGGCATTAGAAATCGCATGTTGTGTTTTAAGGGGATTCGTTTACTAGTATTTACATGCACCACTTGATTTCAGAGTCTAATGTTTGTCATTTAATAACATTAAAGGGGTTGGGGTAAACCTTCCCTGTTCTGAGGGACTTGTGGTTTGTTTTTAAAACCACCCTGGTCTTCTAAGATCAGGACGGTCGGGCTCGATACCTGAGGCCCTGAAACATCTCATTTGGCATTGAGTATGTGTAAGTGTTTGTCAGATACATCTGAGCAACATTCTACCTAACATGCACTGATTCTACATGAATAGGTCTGATCTCTGCTATAGCATATCAGAGTACTCTGGTTGTTTAAAGATATGTGATCCCCAACTGGTTAAAATAATATATATATATAAATAATAATAATAAAAATAAAAACAGTAGTAGTAGCATTCAAATAAAGCATCTTCAAACATTGCCAAATGTTAAAACATCATCTTAAATATAATAAATATAATGCCAATGATACGGAGTGAAGGTAATTGAAATGAACGGCAGGCCTCACTGATGTTTATTCTAAAAGCTACATTGTGATAGTGTCAGTGAATCTATCACATCGTGTTGTTGGTTTGTCAGTTCTTTAAAACTAGTGAGGTTGGAAGGGTTAGAAGAGTCATCCTTGGTTTGTTCCGCTCAGTAGTGCATAAGTGTGCTAAGACAACAAATCCCAATGTGCAAAACGGCATAATACAGCCCATTTGGAACAATGTGAACATCTTCATAGTGCAATCTGCATTAAGAACTGGTTTAGTTTACATTAATCACATTCTAAAGTAGATATAAAGGTGACTGACTATTCAGCTTTAGTAACTCTTTTGGCAACTTTTCTTAAATCAAAGGGGCCATTATGAATTATATCCAATCAAGTTCATCCCATTACTAGGGATTTAGATCATCCGTATATATAGCATTAATTTGGCACAAATCTGCAGTTACCAGTATTCCACTAGTCTTCATTGGGGAACTCATAGTGTATTGGCATGTGTAATATTGCTCCATTCTGGAGTCCAATATTCATCTGCCACATCTGAGGAGCGGGAACATCAGGTGCGCAGTGGGCGAGGATGGCCAGCAGAGAATTAAAGCCTTTGTGCGAACAGCACGCCATTAAGAAAATAATTTGCCTTGTCTTGAATCCAAGGTTACATAGATAATTGAGGTTAAAGG
Organism: Sinocyclocheilus anshuiensis; assembly: GCF_001515605.1. Taxonomy (NCBI): domain Eukaryota; kingdom Metazoa; phylum Chordata; class Actinopteri; order Cypriniformes; family Cyprinidae; genus Sinocyclocheilus; species Sinocyclocheilus anshuiensis. The sequence continues at coordinate 262,023 of NW_015555766.1, forward strand.
TCAGAAATAAATTAAATCTAATTTAGAGCGGTACAAAATCCAATCTTCCAAACTACAGATTAGGATATTAAAACCCTAAGTGTACAAGGCTGAATTGACTGTTCAGCGGCACAGCAGAGAAAATATCTTCTGCAGGTAACGTAAAATGTTTCCCAGGGTATTATTAAAGTCGCGCTCCTGCAAAAACTGCATTGAATAAATGCCCTTAGATGCTAACAAACGTGATCAAAGTCACAGAGGGCACTAAGAAATAAAATAGGCACTCAGCAACTTTAACCATCCAGTAAACGTATAAAAGTCAAGGCTACAAACCAAGGAATGACCCCTTCACCCTTCACTTACAGGTATCAGGGTGAGATTGTGAAAAATGTGGACCTGAACACAGGGAGACGACACAAAAAAAAAGAAGAGTGTGATAAAACAAGTAAAGTCAACTCAAGTATTTCCAGTAAATGTTGCTGTGAGACTGGGCATACAGTACGTGTGTATGTGTGTGTGTGTGGTGTTAGCACTGATGTAACATTTGATATGCTGCATAGTCTGCAATAGAGTAATAAGTTGAAAGTTGGTGGTGCATACATCATTTCTGCACCGGTGGTCTTTGTTTGTATCACCAGCAAAATTGAGAAGAGACAAACCGTAATTAGTTTTCACAAAAGCCATGCTATTTTGTGCAACAAATTTTAGATTATGTGATACGTTAAATCTTGCTTTTCGAGAGCCAATCATTTGAGGGCTCAATCATGTCTTTCACTGTTCAGCTACAACTAAATTTAGAGGTTATAAATGCTTTAAATGCTGGTGAACATATGACATCAAATAATGTCAGACCCCATATGTGTGTGTGCGCCTATAAAATGTGTAGGTCTCAAACCCAAAAAAATTAGCTTTGTTTGAGCTAGCAGGTCTAAACAGTGCCATGCACAGACAATGTTTATGCAAACACGGATATGTACATTCTGGCTACTGACGGCACAAACAAGCATGTGTGTCAAAGCTGGCACTGGTGTCCCCTAAAAAACATGTAAAACACTTCTTATAGACTTTCGTGCACACATTTATATACAAAGCACAACAGCCTCCCCCCACCCCAAACCATTCTTTGCCCAATTACGTCGCATTCCCAAACATGTCATTACTAAAAGAGGTCCTCACGCCCTATTACCTATGATTCCAGACTAGCACTGTCAGTGCTAGCCACTGTCAGTCTGAGGGACAGTGATACGTGTTGATCCATAGCAAGTCGTCCAGCACCCCCCAGTGTAGGTACATTATGGACACTACCACCAGCACATGCATGATCTGATGGCTGTTGCACCAGTAGTCAAAGAGGCCCGGGCGGAACCGCTCGGGGATTCGTGTGATATTGATGACACCGCCCAACACCGCTAGTGCATCCATGGTGAGAAAGTGACGCAGTGAGGTGGGACTCCCTCCGCCCACACCTATCCAGCGCAGAAGGAAAAATGAGAAGCGGAAAAGTGCCTGCCAGGCGAAGGAACGCAGACGCCGCACTCTGCTGCGTGCTGTGATGGCACAGTAGATGGCGTAACTGGATAGCAGGATGTAAATCAGCAGAGCCACTGTGCGGGTGAAGGGGTAGCAGAGAAGAGTGCTGTACACGATGGGCAGAGCTCCTGTGAACCAAAGCACAGTGTTACTATGATGAAAAGCTTTTGTGGCCTAATATGCAACTGTACAGCTCACATCATTCAATCTGAATCAGAAGAATCAGAATGAGCTTTATTGCCAGGTATGTTTTCACATACGAGGAATTTGTTTTCATGACAGAAGCTTCCGCAGTGCAACAGAATGACAGCGACAGAACAAAAACACAGATAATAAAAAGAATACAAAAAAAAATAGAACAAGTAAATAAGGAACAACAATATATAAATTGACAATTGTATGTGCAGGTATATTACAATAGACAGTTTTGTATGTACAGGTATATTATGTGCAAATTTGAGGTGTAGACTAAGTATGTGTGTTAGATAAATAAAACAGGCTCCTCACATAAGACATTCAAGTATTCACCAAACATTCAAGTATGTTTGGTGAGCGGGTACAAAATTCTACAAAGAAAAGGGTGGATTGCTTTACGGCAGCAACAAATGCATGTGTACAGCTATCCACTGTAATCACCACAGTGATATAATTACAACAGTCACTTAACTGTACAGAGCTCCAAAAATACACAAAACTACATATAGTTGCTTTAACGCATTTGCTTACCACTGTACACTGTATAAAAAAATTATATATATATATATATATACATATACATATACATATATAAAGGCAGCTGTGGTTGATAGCAATGTTTCAGGATGACATTTGGGTGCCAATATATATTACGGATCATAACCGTATATTTTATTTTCTGATATAATGACAATGTTTCAGCTTACTTGAACAACGATAATCTGCAAAAAAAAAGAGATAAAAACAGAAGGCCACATAAATTATGTCAGTATTTATAGACGGTGCACAGTTTGTGCCATACACACACTAAACTAATAAAAAAAACGAATGTACAAAATTGATAACAACAATATTAAGAAACTATGTAAATTAAAAAATAAATAAAAACTACAATATATTCAGAGGGGATGTCCATGCAGAAACTTCTGGGAATGTCCTTTTTGCAACTTTTTTCACAGTAAACTGTAAGCTACAATTGTAATAACTATGTTACTGCAAACATATGTGCATTTTCTTCAAGACTTTAATGATAAATTATATTATATTGTGTATTTCAAAAAAAAAACTAAAGCAAAATTATATAATGTGCTGTTAAATTTATTATAATTTTTGATGTATACTGTTGGGTAACTTTGAGTTAACCAAATATATGTTTTTACTGTTTAATTTTCATATTCTATCAATTAACATTATTAACATATTTACAAGAATACATCTTTTGCACTGAGAAAGTATAAATCCTAGAATATTAGAACATTACCACAACAAGTACATTTTCCTAATGTAGTTAACACTATCCTCAAAACCACTTGTCTCATCAAGCATAATTCACTTTTACAATAAATCAAATTAGTCAAAATGTCCTTTTTTGACATTCTACAAAATGTTCCTTTGTTTTCCAAATAAATGGTGGATAATTATAAAAACTAAGAAAAAGCATTTTAACATTACAAATGAGATCTTTATCAAACAAACCAAGAGACAATGGAAGTGCTGTGAAACAGCCTTGTCACTGCTGCTTTACATGTGAACAGAGAAGACTGTCAGGCTGTCAGATAAGACTGTTCATATCTCTTTCTCTTTGCTATTTCGTTCTTCCTTTGTTACAACACTATTTTCTTGTACAACACTTCTCCTTTGGCAAAATGTTGCAACAGCCTGAACGATGACTACATAGTCATGGTCAGAATTATTGGCACCCTTGGTAAATATGATCAAAGAAGGCTGTATATAAATGTAAATAAATCTACATTGTTAATCATTTTGATCTTTTATTTAAAATAATTCACATAAATCTAACCTTTCATTGGAGAATTAGAATTTAAAATGGGGGGAAATATCATTATGACATAAATGTTTTTCTCTAATACCCATTGGACACAATTAAGGGCACCCTTTTATTCAATGCTTTTTGAAACCTCAATTTGGCATAATAACAGCTCTGAGTGTTCTCCTATAATGCCTGATGAGGTTAGAGAGCACCTGACAAGAGATCAGAGACAATTCCTTCATCCAGAATCTCTCCAGAAGAGTCAGTCACTTTTTGATTTTTTATCTGTTGGTATTTGATTTGAATCAAAGATGCCATGTATCTAAACAAGCTGTCCAGGACCTCCAGCAGAAATATAGGCCCACAACATTAAAAATACAGCAGTATATTTCATTGTACACATGGGGTACTTTTTATCCCTGTGTGCACCAAACCCATCTTGAGTGTTTGTTGCTAAAAAGCTAATTTTTTAGTAAATAGACCATAGAAGCCAGTCCCATTTGAAGTTCCAGTCATGTCTGACAACAAAATATGCTGGGGATTGTTTTTGGATGAGAGCATTTTCTTTTCTTGATTTTTTTCTTGAAACCCTCCCAAACAACATGTGGTGGTGAAGGTGCTGTTTGATTTTTCTGAGGTTTTCTGACCCTGAGACTCGACTACTTTCTGCAATTCTCCAGCTGTGGTCCTT
>NW_015555766.1:266601-270835 GCF_001515605.1 Sinocyclocheilus anshuiensis
TTTTCTCATTGTGATGGATGATTAAGGGAATTTGGCCTTTGTTTTCCCTCCTATTTATATTCCTGTGAAACAGGAAGCCATGGCTGGATAATTTCATGTTCATAATCACCCTGGTATGCTCAAAATTGTAAATATGAATGGGAATATACTTCACAGATATTTTACTCATAAGAATTTCTAGGGGTGCCAATAATTGTGTCCAACGTGTATTTGAGAAAAACATTTATTTCATAATGAGATTTTCCCCCATTTTCAATTGTTTTAGTTCAATGAAAGGTTAGATATTTGTGATTTTTTTTAAATAAAAGATCAAAATGATTAACAATGCAGATTTATTTTCACAGCCTTCTTTGATCATATTTACGAAGGGTGCCAATAATTCTGACAACAACTGTATATAGGGGAAACGCATATTTTACTTATTCATTGGGCTGCTGTGACACAGGTCTCTAATGCAATATAGCCTGTTTTAGTGTGCACCATCACTTTATCAGGTGACCTCATTAGGTATGAACAACCTATACAAAAATATCAAATGTGGGGTGTCCGGAGAAAAAAAAAACCTGAATCAACAGAGGAAAACAGAACAGAATCTAAAAGATGTACTGAGAGATCATGTGATGGAGCGCTCGGATTGATCTGACATCAGTTAGAGATGCTGACCTAGCGTGTTGATCATGCAGATTCCACACATATCTAGCGTGAGCAGGGTTTTGTAGATGGGCTCGCCACCCTCATGGTTCATGAAGAGATGGTAGACCACTGAGCCCAGCTGCGGTGACAGGCAGGCCAGGAAGTGCACCACGCCAAGCCACATCACGCTGATCTGTGACCAAGGGATGTTGAGTGGGAGCAGCACCAGGAAACAGAGCAGAGGGATTCCTGAGTGGAGAAAAAGAAACAATGAGACAAAGAGGCTCGGGAGAGTCATTGTATACAGAAGTTAAAGTGCTGTTGAAACACGCAAGGCCTGTGAAGAGAATGAGAAGGTCGTTATTTGGCATTATGCTCAGACAAGCCCTGCCGTGTTTTATCATGTCCCTTGAGTTGAATGCTGCAGCCTAAACAACACATGGATTTATGGAGGCCCAGGGAACGGCCCAGCACAATGAGGGTCTCAGTGGCTTTGCTGTGCTAATTTTAGCAGCAGCTGCCAAAATGCAAACTACACACTAAAACAAAGATCTTTAAAAATCTTTAGCATTAAATGACAATCAGTGGTTTTTTAGAGATGGGCATTTTTCAAAAATACTGTATTTGAATATTTGGGCTCATTAAGAAAACTAATATTCGAATATTCGTTTATTTAAATTATGTTTAACGAGAAACACGTTATTTTTTAATAATCAGGTTTTTGTCACCATTTCTGAACAAGCTTATGATTAGGCATTATACACAACAATGTTCTACAACAACATTACGTTATATCTCAAAGTTTTCTTTTAATTTAAAATGTTTGCAGGGGCGGATCTAGAAAATAATTTTTACGGTGGCATGGGGTCTATGAGGGGTGGCAACACCAAAGCAAGCCCCCATGCATAGTTTTGGGTGATTTATGGTCTGACATACACAGTTGTGTTCACAAATATTATATTACTATTAAGCAATCGTCTTAAAATGAAAAATAAATAACAACATTTCAATATCCATCATGGCACCAAGTCAATACACAATATAAAAAACTTCAACAGGTTATAAATGTTTCTGAGCTTGTATCACTAAAGAAGACGTGTGGTTCTATTAAAAGGCTACTTAGATGGTATTGTAGGATTTGGAAATTTTGAGTTTATCTTTAAAGGACTGTGGAAGGGATCACTTGCCCTGGTGGGCTGGTCAGAACCCAGGAACTCATTCAACAACAGTTCTTTCTTTGATGACTTTACTGTGCTATGGAGCATGTAATAGGTGTGGTCTGTACAAAGATAACAAATACAATAAAGTGAATAATACAAACTTCAAATCCAATAATTTGACATTACTATCAATATTACTGGAAATATGTGAAATGCTACAGCTCACTGGATTGCCATATTAGCATCTGAATAGGCCATTTAACCACAATCTTCATTAACACACTTATACTTGCAATTCACAATAGACAGATGAACTAAAACAATAATCTATCTCAACGTAGAACATGAGAACAGTAGAAATAAAGCGATTATAGAATTTCACGGCAGATATACATAACGTGCATGTAAACAGGCGCTGGTTATGCAAGCTCAATCAATCGAAAATAATTACCATAGCTGCAAATGCCGGCAAGATTACAACTTAATCTCAATATTAAGCATAATTTAACAAGAACAACTCACTTTACAGGATGCACGCACACATATTAACACCTGGATTTGGATCGGCTCGCATCTCTTCTCTCAAACTTTGCTGCGCAATCTTAAAATGGTGACAAGTCTTAAAAGGGCAACAACTCTTAAAAGGGCAACAAGTCTTAAAGGGGCCACGCATGCAAGCCGTTTGTACAGCCGCCCCCGAATTGTGATCAATTTGACACTTGAGAAGGTTGCGTGTGTGTTACTGATGCTGCGTTGGGTGTATTGGGCTCCTCTGTATCATCTTCTGGGATGGGGGGTAGGGCCACAAGTCGAGCTACGGGTCTAGTATAAACCTTCCCTTGAACTTGAACATCCACTGGTCTCACTTGCGAGTCTTGACTGGGGTGCACCTGGACTACTTTCCCAATAGGCCAATGTGCTCTGGGCTGTTGGGGATCCATTATCATGACTATCGTGCCTGTGGTTATATTAGGGAATGTATGGTGCCATTTCTGTCTGACTTGCAAGTTCGGAAGGTAATGGCGGATAAAGGAGGACCAGAAGTGGTCTAGAGTCTAGTACGATTGGATGTTTCAGGGTGGGATTTAAGGTCTCTGCATGTCTTAACCTACCACCAACCCAGATTAGATTGGTGGATGTGTCATATTCTGGAGTTAAGGTGAGTAAGCGGCTATTATGTTGAAGAGCCTTGCCTGATTTCAACCATTGTAATTCCCCAGGGAAACTCTCACTTTGCACCTTCTGGAGTATGTATGTCTCTGCTGTTTGGTAAGTGTTTGCTGTAGGTTCTCCTGATTCTCCAGCCGCCCCATGTAGCTCCTGTGCAATGGCCTTCACCAGTTCTGTCCAGGTCTTGTACTCACTGCCAAATTGTCTGTCTACAGCTACAACTCCACAGAATGCCGATTTCTTGAGCTCAGACTTGTCGATCTCGGGGCACCGCAGCACAGAGCTCCAAGCGGGGTATTGAGAGGACTCTTTTTGGTGCTACTCTAGAGTGTACCAGTACGAATGACAGATGGATTTTACCCAGCTGATCTTCAGTGCGCAGGTAGGCGACTGCTCCATATGCACTCTCTGAAGCATCGCTGAACACACGAAGGTCTGTAATAGATCTCGTTTGATCTACTGAATCTGGTACATATGATCTTGGGAAACTGATCTTGTGAAGAAACTGCAGCTCACTTTCCCATTTGTTCCAGCTCTGGACTAAGGCTTGGGGAAGTTGGGTATCATCCCAGCTGTGCTGCTTGTTCCAAAGTTGTTGGACCAGTACCTTAGCCCTCGTAGTATATGGGAGGATATATCCTAAGGGGTCGTACTGGCTTGCTAAAACTTTATAAATAATCCTCATGGTGGGAGCACCATGATCGATGGGCCGGTGACAGTAAGTCAGGACATCTGCTGGGCAATTCCAACTAAGGCCAGCGAGGAGTGAATCATTTAAGCTGAGACCATTAAACTGAAAGGAGCAATCAAACAGCACACGATTCTTGCTATTATGGCACACCATGTGATGTGTAATAAACCAGCACTCACCATCTCCTTCTCTTTCTTCTGGACTGAGCCTTCTGATTGCTCCTGACTGAACCAATTTCTGGATTTCGGAGGAATAAGCATCAGCTTGTTGCGTGTTTCTGGCAAGTTTTCTCTCAGTACTTCGTAGGTGTGGCATGACTGCTTCCATAGTGGTGTGAAGATGGGGCATGTCACTTTTTCGTAACAAGGTTGTTGCATACCGGCATATTCCATCCACCTCTACGCGAACTGTTTTGGCTTCCAGTAGTTCAACGGCCCTTTGGTCCTGCTTTGACCTTGTGCACTCCCTTTCATTCTGAAAGAGCAAAACATCCACTTGCCACAGCCTATTAACATTCTTGAACAGTTCTGTGGTACTGGGGGGAAGGGATATGTAGAGACACTCTTTCGGCTTGAGTCGC
>NW_015555766.1:271079-271932 GCF_001515605.1 Sinocyclocheilus anshuiensis
CACTCTTTCGGCTTGAGTCGCTGCTCCAACAGGCTGGTAGGGCCCTGCAATGTCCAGCCTAGTTTGGTTCTTATTGCAGCGGGACCACCCGGTGGACCAAGTCTTACCGGCTCAATTGGTGAGATCATGTGAGTTTGATCTGCACCAACAAGGATGAGAGGGTTATCCTTTTCGAAGCACTGTAATGGTAGTCCAGCCAAGTGTTTGTACTGCTTCTGCAGCTTGGAAATTGGAGAAATGTGGAATGAGACTGAAGCCCCCTTAAGGGTTTGCACATCATAACGGATTGTTCTCAGAGCTAAGCTTTCTTCAGTACCTCTCAAGCCAAGTTTCTGTGTTGCTTCTGGCAGAAGCATTGTACGCTCAGAACCGTCATCCAGGATTGCGAATGTGTCTAATGTGCAATTGCCATGATGTAGGAGTACTCTGACAACCTTGAGCAAAACTTTATTACTGCTGACTGGTTTGTCAGACAAGCCGTTTGTACAGGTATAATCACGTTTAGTGCAAGTTTAAGAGCAACAAAAACTTCCTAACATTAGAAAGAAATACAACAATATCAAAGCACTGAAACTATTTGATTTTCTGTTATTAACAGAGGTGGGAATGTCTGTAATCACCCACAGTCTTGTCTCATCTACTCAGAGGAGTGATGCATTCCCAGAAACTACGTAATCCTGACTCCCGACCAGCAACCAATCAAAAGCCGGGATTCCCTCAAGCAGCCAACCAGGAAGCTTGTCAGCAAAACGCAAGTACCAGGCAAAATCTTTTCATCTCTTGCTGAACTGGTGAACTGAGTTTAAGCAGTAAACGTAAGATAAATCTCTGCTTTGTGATTCTCTCAGGTTGC
>NW_015555766.1:272376-286070 GCF_001515605.1 Sinocyclocheilus anshuiensis
AACCATCTCAATTGCTTAATCGGAGACATTCTTGTCTTCCCCTTTACCGGAGTCGACACAATGGGGGACTGATGACAGCTCACTCAGGGCGGGTCTAAGGTAAGACACCAGTCCAGACTGTGCTGAAACGCTACTGTCAATCAAACTATTGTGGGAGGGGCTTTGTCTGTGTGACATCACACAGAAAGGCATCTGAGATCAGCTCAATTTCAGAAAGGGGAAATGATTTTAGTAGATTAAAAAAAACCACTGGGTGGATTTTTATCATTATAGGGTGGTTGTGTACACACACCGCCAACACAGATTTCCGTTCAAACAATTTGTAAAAGTGCATGTAGCATCCTATGACCCCTTTAAGACAAGCCAGCATAAATTTGTCTTTTAAACTTTTCAATCTAGTTATTACAGTTTTTCTTACAGGCTTTTTTCTTACTGCTTACATTTTCAAAACTTTGCCTCTTTTTTCAAAACTTTACACACAAATCCAAGAATTGCACACACAAAATGCAAAATGCCTCACATCTCTTGCACAATGAAACACTGCATTCAAAATATCCCAAACATATCTCAAAAGCAAACATTTGCAAACACCTTTGCCATAATATTAATTTCTGTTAGATTTTTGTGTGTTACATAGAGAATTGTGTGTTGTGTTTTGCAAAAAGTGTTTTATGAAATTGAAAACTGAGTCAAAGGCCGAGAATTAGCGTATGGTTTTGCAGATTTGGTGTGTGCTTTGAGTGTCTGTTTTCAGAAATTGTGTGACAAGTAGGGCAGGACTTACGGGGCCGGGGCCCCTGGGCTTGAGGTTATGTTTGAGCCTCATACCTATACTACAAATGCCCTCAACTAGAACATTATTATGGAGTAACACAAAATACACAAAAATGAAAATATGCTTTCAGGTTCAAATACTGTATACAATTAATAGGCAACATGTCTAGCCTATTCAAAGTTTAGATGTAATATTAAATAGTCACTATAATACAATAAACAAGATTTGATCTCTCAGTTGAGAGATCAAAACCCTGAAATAACACTGAGCAGAAAAAAACAAAGAGATGTATTATGAAAATGTATTGTCATATCTGTGTCCTTTTATGTCAGATTCTTAAATGTAATAAATTCAATCTGAATAAAAAAGCATGTTGGCTATTAACAATCAAATGAAATCACTATAAACAAAATCCATAGATGGATTTTGCAAATTGTCTTTATGTAACATTATTTATTAAAATGCAAGGTTACTTGAGTCAGAAACAATGAAAACAATAACTTTTTCTGGAGGTGTTTGCGCGGCTTCATGTGCGCGCGCTTTGGATGTGACCGTGAGCGCCCAGAAAACTAGTTTGGATAGCGCAAGTACCAAATGGTTTAAAAAGACTTAAAAAGACGTTTCTCAGTGGAGAAATGGCTCACTCCATCTACCGGTCTCCGCTCTCTCCAGCCCCCTCTACCAGCGCATGCTCCAGCTGGATACCTTGAGCTCCCTCCATCAACGGGGGACTGGTCTGAGGGAGTTCGCCAGGGAATTTAGGAATGCTGCAGAGGGGCTGGGCTACAATGACTCCGCGCTAAAAGACTTATTCAATTATGCCCTTGATGAGCCCATTAGTCACTGGAGCATGTTAGGATCCGCTCATGTATCCTTTGAGGGGTTTGTGGAGTTCTTGGCACGTTTCCCCCGAGGCGGCGGCGTCCGCTCACGTTTCCCCCGAGGCGGCGGCGTCCGCTCACGTTACCCCCGAGGCGGCGGCGTCCGCTCACATTAGACGAAGCTGCAGTGCTACCCTCTCAGAAACGGAGGAGGAGGAGGAAGAAGGCTTCTTCCGTCCTTCAAGGCCGGGAGGCCTTCCTAGAGCCTGGTGCCCTGCCGGCGCTGCCCACGCTCAAGCTCCTTGCCCTGCCGGCTCCGCCCAAGCTCAAGCTCCATGCCCTGCTGGCTCCACCCAAGCTCAAGCTCCATGCTCTGCCGGCTCCGCCCAAGCTCCTTGCCCTGCCGGCTCCGCCCAAGCTCAAGCTCCATGCCAGGCTGCCGGCCCCGCCCTGGCCTCCCGCCCTGGCACCCTGGTTTACCTCTATCTCCAGGCCCTCTTCCACTACACGGGCCTGGCCCACCATCCCTCCCCCTGATCCACCTCCGTTTTGTCTTTTTGTACTGTAATTATACTGTATGTGTAAGTATAAAACCCCTGTAGATCATGATTGACTCAGCTCTCTCCTCTCCATTGTTAGGATGCAGAGATTCTGATTGGTGTGTCATCAGTTTTTAGGCTACTCATTGTTAAACTTTTTGAGAAATGTGTCTTTGTTTTGAAAACTGAATTAAAGTTTTTTTGGGGAAAAAGTGCCAACTAAAATCAGTTATATTAACAATGGAGAAAACTGCAATACGACTAGATTCTTACCTAACTCTGCTTTTAGTTTCCGTGATCGGCATCTTCTATTTGATTTCATGTTATTGTTACAGCTTATATCCATGATGAAAGTGGAGCGAGCGGTCGGAGAATCGGATAACCAAACAATTACGCGACGACTCTCAGACATATCCGGACGGGATTAGATTTCTCAGAGGACTTCTGGGTTACATGAAAAGCAGTAATTATCTGATTCACGAACAAATGTAAAAACAATTAGTTAGAACTGGGCTGCGCTTTGTGGTTTTGACTCAAAAAGAACCGGTTCATAAGAGTAATTTGTTAATGAAGCCGACTACACTGGCACGCTGCGTGCGCGTGCAACCATCGTGCACAGTTTATTAAAATACGTGTTTTGCCATTATTTTGTGTTACGCTATCATCGCCGCGGCTGAAAAGTAGCACATGAAACACTGTTTACATTTATATTTTATTCTGTGATAATTCTGGGGTGGCACAGCTTTTTCTTAGGGTGGCAGTTGCCATCCCGGTAGATCCGCCCCTGAATGTCTGCAAACAAAAAATATATAAAGAACAAAAGCATTCAGGTTCAAGCAGAGCAAACGGAAAAAATAAAGCAGATCGTGCCAATTACTGTACAGAACGTACTCTCAAGTCGGCCTACGTTTATCATGTTTATATTTTTATTTTCTCACATCATGTTAATGTTGAGAAAAACAATAATATCCACTAATATCCAATAATGTCCGGGTGAAAGTTGGCTCCTCAGTCTGATAACAATAAGAACGCGCGCCTACACAGACGTTCCAGAGACACAAAGATAACGGTGTGCTAAGCTAGGTTTCTTACAGCGCTGTGCGTTTTCTGTTCTTAAAGCACTCTTCCTCAAGGAAGCTTAAAGAAATATGTCTCAGGATCAATTCGCTATCAGATAAGCTCTCTTCTCGGCTCACTCGGGGCACAGCTGCAATGGACTGCAGTGATGGACAGTTTCATCTTTCATCAGTCGACTGGTGCGTTTGGATTTCATGTGATTTCAGTTTTAACATTAAGTGACATGACATCTGACGCACAGATGCCATTGGCTCATGCCACTATGCTCAGTGACACTTCCGGTGGCACTTCCGGTTTTCAGTGGCATGTGTCAGTCAGTGGACAGTGGCATGTGTCACCAAAACCTGTGACACATGTCAATGGACTGCGTCTTGTGTCAGTTTCCGCGGTGCGTGTCGCACCTTCGGTAGTGACTGACACCTGCCGCTGGGTGTCGCTGCATAATGTAGATTGCGTGACACGCACTTAACGGCAGAACAATATTTAATTAATTACCAGTATGTTGCTGTCAAACATACGATTTATTACATCGCGGAGTTCATTTGTACAACAAAAGCTGAGTTCCTATATTAAGATTAAAATGTGTCTTATGCCCCTTAATGTGTATTTTTCATTGTAAGTTTATTTCCAGTAGCCTGCTTTGTGCAATGCATTCAAATACGTAAATACGCGGTTTTTCATTTTTTGCATAGATTTGACAGTTCAGCTGTATCATTTGTAATTATAAAATAATATAGAGAGTATGCAGAGGCCATAACAAAAAATAAAGAAAGAAAGAAAAAATAAACGTTTTAATCAAATGTGCCACCACTAACTGATACTTGCCAATCAGGAATTAGCCTACATATAAATATAAACTGATGAGAAAATGCCACAAACCATTATGATGTCTGCTATTCTAACGTGCTTCATAAAACTTACACCAACCATTCAAAAGTGTGCTTGACCTTGCAGTCTGTAATGTAAGTCTGCAACTTAATGCAAGTCTAGATGCTATATTAAACAAAGTTTGTACTTATTAACGTGTCTGCAGAAAGTCAAATGCGTTGACAAAACATTCAGGCATCTCCAGAAGAAATGCTTGTTCACAGTTAGACATATATTTAATTTCTTGTTACATAGTTTCTATAAAATTATTTTTGAAATATTAACGCCATAGATGAGAACTAGTTGCCAAATATTTAAATTCGTTTGTTTAGGATACGCATCACAATTGCATCCTGTATAGATTTAGTTGCGACATGTACGTGACAAATGTCAATGACACATGACGCAGTCCATCGGCACATGTCACAAGTTTTACTGACACGTGCCACTCTCCACTGACACATGCCAATGAAAATCGGACAGTTCAGCTGTCATTTGGACAGCCGGTTTTCAAGTGGTGTGTGTCAGTAAAACTTGTGACATGTGCCGATGGACTGCGTCCTGTGTCACTGACATTGTCACGATCATGTCGCAGTATGTTGCCTCCAGTTGTGACTGGCAGATGAGTTTAGCATTTGTCCATTAAACGTATTTACAAGTTTATTATATGTTTTTCAAACATTACGTTAGTGTGTGGCACATCTGTATTTGAGTGGCAGATGACACTGAATGCTGTGCAATAGCCTACCAGTGCTATTGTATGTGGGTGATGACGCAGACTACCTATTCTAGGATACACACGGGGGAAAATGATCATAAATCACTACAAATACCGCATTAACACTTGCATCCGTTACTGTAATCCTTTATTTTTGTATGATGCTGCATGCACGTCGGTAGGTGTCAGTATAAATTTAACACTGGCCAGCGCCAAATTATCATCTGGTTTTAATACTTTATATAGTAATATAATAATTATATATGAATTAAATGTAATTCTGTTTATAATTGTAACCTTTTCGTTTGCGTGCTTAGGATTTATCATTGATTCCCTGCATTTACGGCCAGCAAAGCAAAACGTAGTAAAATTCGAAGTGTTTTTATTTATCGAATAATAATTACAGATCGAATATTCGACTATTTGTGCACACCCCTACTTTTTACTAGTGGCTCAAAGTGCATGAAAAGACAATCCTCTCTTTTTCTCTCTAAGCCCGTCATTCCCCCAAGTGTCAAATGATTCATCCTAGTCAGGTAAAAGCACCAATGCCTTCTAGCACATCTATTTTGAGTGAGTCATCTCAACACTCGCTCTGATAAAGACACTATTGATAGAGAACATGCACTCTACCCTAGAAACCTTTATGCATTTGAACAGCATGTAAATGTGTTTAAAAAAATGGCAAAAATTATAATTAATATTTAGATCCAAACATTGAAATGGCAGTTTATGTAAGCCAATTTCCACCACGTAAGACAAAATAATGCTTTGGTAAATTATGACACACAAGTTATAATTATGACAAGAGACGGAAAGTCATAACCGTGATGTAAAAATTCTATAAACTTTTTGTCATAATTTAGAATTTTCATATCCTGAATATGACGTTGTCATAATTTCAACTTGAGATAATTCACATTTTATTTATCTAATAATCATCATTTAACAAAGCATGAGTTCACCCAAAAATGAAGATTCTAACATCATTTCTTACCTTTATGTCATCCCAAACCTGTATGATGTTTTTTTATGTTGGGTCCCGCTGACATTTATTGTGTGGACAATAAAAAAGAGATATTTCTTAAAATAACTTATTTTGTGTTTCGAACAGCATGGGGATAAATTTTTCTTCATTTTTGAGTGAGCTGTGCCTTGAACAATTCTGTGGTGTATGTGCAAGTGTCAATCGATTTATGCAGAAGTCTGCAGTCAGATCACAGCCCATTAGAGGCCATACAAACAGCATGTGGTTTAAAGAAGCCTACAGACCAGAAAAACATACAAAGACATCAGCTAAGTTAGACCAGAAATAGACTAGTAATGATTATAAGTCATGGTCAAGTTTCAAGAAGAGGCTGAAAAGAGCAGTTTCAAACAGCAGATGTTACAGGTGGATATGAAGAACGTCAAATGTTGCTCTGAAGACATGGCGTGCAAACATGGGATACAATTGTGCATACATATCATGCAAAGTAAAACACAAATACTTGAACACAAAGCAACCACAGTGAAGGAGCATGCACCTCAGTAGCGTTCAAATGCAAGAATGGAAATCGCCCTATGTAAAAAACAAAGTGACAATATACACAACAGATTTTCATTCATCAGTCTTTATTGTCACCTTTTCTTACAAACTCCAAAAGGAGGTATTTTTACCAATCCAAACAGTACACATACAGAATAAATGCCTCTTTATTTCAGCTTAGAAAAAGATAACCAGGTGCAGCTCCCTACAGCAAAGTCATCTTTCGGGTCAGGTTAAGCTGTGTCATTCATTTCAAATCTCTAATTTCTGCTTACTTGACTACAGTAGGCCAGAACACTCTCAAATATATTCTGAACCACAGCGTTGGCTTGAGAACACACTTTGAGAGTGCATTGCATAGATGCAGAGTTCTTAGGTTTTCAGCAATGCACATCAGTGTGAAGGTCCTTGCACACTTAGTCTGAAATTTTCGCATGCGTTTTTTCGTATTCATCATCCTAAAAATTAGTCATGCACAGAAACCTTGCATACTGTAGGTCCTTACACACCGAGTCCGAAATTCTCGTCCAAAACTTTTGTCCGTCATAAAAAAATCCAGATCGGGTTCAATTTTCTGTGTTTTCGCATCGGTTTCTGTGCGTGACAAATTTTTAGGATGACAAATATGAAAAAACGCATACGAAAATTTTGGACTCAGTGCACCTTGAGTGTGTCATTTGGTATCAAAACAATATAATGTAGAACTAACAAAGTTTTACCAGTCCACATGGCAGTTTCTTGGAAGGAAAGGGTATGTATGACAGTACACCTGCAGGCAACCACATGACCCAGCTTGATGGTTCCACACAGGACTGCAATTTAGCCTACATGTTTATGAGTGGAAATTACTTTGGAGCTGACCTTTATGCCTGATTTTAATAATAATAATAATAATAATAATGTTTTATTTATATAGTGCCTTTCCAGAGCTCAAGGACACTTTACAATAAACATCAGAAATGTAACATTTTTTATATTTCCTCTTGGCAACTATTGCACTGAAATGCTTATCTAGATACTGCTCACTGCATCTGTGATATTTTACTTAAAATAACTCCTTTTGTTATTGACAAACAATTAATTATGTATAGCAAACTGCAGTACATAGTGACGTACACAGCAACAGAGTGGGATAGAGTTTAGAAAAAGATGCAGATCTTTGCATTTCATGGAGTAGCTGTATATAATCATTTAAATGGATAGTTTTTAAAAAAACAAAAAACAAAAGATAATTCTGTCAATTTAATCACCCTCATGTAGCTCCAACCCTGTAAGATTTACTTTCTTTTGCAGAAAACAAAAGGATATATTTTGAAGAATCTATTGTCTTTTCCATTCAATGGTGATTGAAGATGTCAAATTAAAAAAAAAAAGGACACAAAATCACTGTAATTTAATCACAACATTAATCCACAAGACTCATACACTATTTTTCAAGTCTTTCAATTTCATGAAAGCAGTAGCTTTCAAGAAAGTAAGTTGCTTAATGAGCAAATAGTTCATTTCAGTTCACATATCACTATGCCACACTTGAGGCTTTTTGAGGCTTGACAATGAATGGGGAAGATGTCGCTGCATGAAAGAGACTGGACAACTTCAAAATTTCTCCTTTCTGTTCCCCAGAAGAAAGTCATATGTGTTTAGACCAACACGAGTGTATTCCATTAACATGTAGTTTTATGAAAGAGCCAGTAAGCTGCAGTTACAACACACAGTGCTCAAGTAGGAAATATTAACCATTTCCAGTGTCTGGTGGTATAGCAACACTGATCATTTAAATGGGATTTAGACTATAGCTATGAATGGGTAATACAAATGCAAATACTGGACTGGTAAGACCGAAGTAGCCAGGATGGGCAAAACTCATACGTACATGATTGAAGTAATGCAAGTTATTAATAATGATTTATTATAATAATTATAAATAAAAAAGTAAAACAATGACACAAAAAATGAAGCAGGTGACATGTAACAAAAGCACATAAAGAGAGAGGGCACTGTCAGCTTCCTCTTTTGAAGCAATAGGCTCTCTCACTCACCATGTGTGTAGATGTTCCCCAGCTCATTGTGCAGATAGAAGAGACTCTTGATACACTCCTGGACGGAGGAGATGGGTCTATAGCCTGTCAGGACATATCTGTTGAACTGTAAATGTGGAGGAGAGTTTGCCCAGTCCAGCAGTCTGGGGCCGTTTAAAAATGCCATAGCAACCAAAAACAGTCACGACGACGACGCTAAAACAACTATGCTATACATCTACACTTACACGCACAACACAGACTAAAAAAAGATTCGACACCCTAGACATTAGTCGGAGAAGTCCAGCCCGGTCATGTGCAGCCAGCTACATGGCTAACAGACCTGCTCTTTAGACGAAAGAATTTTGAAAAACAACTTTTTCCTCAGCGACGTTTTGTTTTCGAACGCTGGCGGCGGCGGCGGCGGCGTCATCCACACGGGTTGACGTAGAAATTCCAGGCTGCGTTCATAGTGAGCTTCGCTGATATGTACAGTGCTGCATGTAACATTTAAACGAAGTGCGGTCACACCCTGCTCCAGCCTTTCAAACAAACCCCACCAGTTTCTGTCAGCTCGACTTCAGAGGTGACCCATTCCTGCGATCCCTCCTACTCCGACTAAAATATCCATCCGTAGGCTTGGCATTTGTCATCCAGCGAACGGAGGAATGTACGTGGTGGTCAGCTCAGCTCACGAGAGCACGTCTCCCCTATGTTGCCAATGATGTTGCTGCTAGCTTGCAGTGATTTCAGCCAGCAGAGTTTTAAACGCGCGCTTTGGTGAGGAGATCCTTTTCTGAGAAGCGGCTAAGTCAAAAAAAGATTAATATCCCCTACATTCACCGGCGCATTTCTCACGGGCTGACTGATACCGGTGTGCGGGAACATGCGGCTGGTGGAGGGGCGCAGCGGCCCGGCCTTCACTCCTTATCATCCGCTGATGCTGCAGCGCGCTAATCCAGTCTGGACCAACTGGGATGAGCCGGGGGTGGCGCGAGGACAGGATGGATTCAATTTGTGCCTTTTAGATATTTTTTCAATTAATCTATATATATATATATATATATAGAGAGAGAGAGAGAGAGAGAGAGAGAATGTAGTATCACGATGACATAAAAATAGCCTATTTGACACTCTGTGTCTTACATTGATAGTATTTTTTATAATGATAGCTCAAAAGTAGCGATGTCCGATTCTGAACGAGTCGGATCTTTCCAATGATTTTGTTGAACATAACCGAGTTTGAACGATTCGTTCATAATTCGAACTAAATGATTCGCTTACGAATCGGACTGAATCAGTCCGAGTGAATCGTACTGAGTCATTTGTCCGAGAATCGGCTCTTGTCCGATTCGTAATGAGCCGATTTGGAGTGTACCGAGCATTTGATTTGCGACGCAAAATTACTTTCATTGAATAAAACAAATAAACAAAAGTTATGACATAGGCCTACTGGATATGTTCAGTTACCACTTGAATGACAGTTTAGGCCTACTGTATATTTTATTAAAATTCAGCCAGGATATTTAAATGAATTTTAGTAGCCTACTAGCCTATAGTTTATTTTAAAGGCAAATTATATTTAGATTCTTACATTTTGTTTTAAAGCGCTGATCATAGCTGCAGCTAAAGTGGGACACATGAAATTAATACCAACATTAATAAAAACACAATTGAAAAAGCGTAATAAACAGCAATATTGTACATATAGCTTTAGCTATTGAAATGTATAACTTGCCGGTATGCCAGAAAACACACGATGATGACGTAAATGAATCGCTGATTTTAACCGGTTCTTTGATACGAACAGTTCAAAAGAACCGATCTGCAGAAAATTAGTCGGACTTCCCTTCACTAAAGCGTAACGCCAATAATTACAAGTGTGGGGCTCTGCAGACCCCTGTCTCAAACTGCAGCACATTAACTATAAATTGGCAGATGGCATAATGACATTCAATGAGCTTTAAGTTTTCTGTATAATTCTTTATAACTAGTATATCTTTTTTAAGTGAAAATAATTTTTTGCATAAATCTGCATTAGGCTATTGAATAAAAGATTCAGTAAAGCTGTTCACATGCTTAAGTTTTAAGTTGTTTGGTAAAGAGTTACTATTTCATCTAATGTATTTTGTTTCCTTGCACATTTATTTTAGCATCGTGCAACAGTACAGACTATGTATGCAGTTCAAAATCCTTTAATTTCTTTAGTATCTTAACATCCATGTGACTTATGCAACACAATAAAACACATACCTAAATTAAAATTTCCAACCTCTGTGTGAAAAGTTTGTTTCTTTTTATGAGTCACGATGCCCAGACCAGACCATGCAGACCACAGTAATGATGACAACTTTATCTGCATCTGGGCCTGTGACCTCTTTTGATTAAATCTGCAAACAAGTCGTTGTATTTTTAACATAATTTAAAACAAACTAGTGAATTGAGGCGATAATGTTAAAAATGGTACAAAAAATGGAGAGGTTAAACAAACAAAGATATACAGTTTGCCTTATACATTTGCATTCATTTTAGCCTAAAAACATGCATCATGCATGCATCAATATACTGTTTGCATTATTTACAGATCTGAATCAGCAGTACACTCATGCAAAAAAATGTAGAGCTTTAAAAACAAGTAAAAAAACTTCCATCCTGAAAGGACTGTTTTAAGTGTCAAACATCTATGTTTAGAGTTTGATTTCTATCAGCTCGCTTTCTCAGGTTGTTAAGTTTTGCATATAATTATGTGAATGTCTCCATTTCTGTGTTGGAGATTCATTGCAACTGTTTATCAAATTCTGGTATAGGCACTTAATGAGTCTTCTTTTTTAAGGTATTTCAAGCATACATCATCTACCTGTTTTGCTGAAATTAAACCACATCCCTTGATGTCCTGCCAACAGCCATATCACCCTGCAGCCCAAGACTGGTTGCCCACTGAAGCTAAGCAGGGTTGAGCCTGGTCAGTACCTGGATGGGAGACCTCCTGGGAAAACTAGGTTGCTGCTGGAAGAGGTGTTAGTGAGGCTATAGAGACACTATACTGACAAAAAGCACCGTCCTTCGGATGAGACGTTAAACTGAGGTCCTGACTCTCTGTGGTCATTAAAAATCTCAGGATGTCCTTCGAAAAAGAGTAGGGGTGTAACCCCGGCATCCTGGCCAAATTTGCCCATTGGCCTCTGACCATCATGGCCTCCTAACCATCCCCATATCTGCTGATTGGCTTCATCACTCTGTCTCCTCTCCACCAATAAACTGGTTTGTGGTGGGCGTTCTGGCGCACTATGGCTGCCGTCGCATCATCCAGGTGGATGCTGCACACTGGTGGTGGTTGAAGAGATTCCCCCCTTCTATGTAAAGCGCTTTGAGTGCCCAGAAAAGCGCTATATAAATATAAGGAATTATTATGTCAAGCAATACATTTTCACATACATTCTTTCACACATGATGAGTCAGTGACCATCTAAGTGTGAATGTTCTTGTACCTGTCCATTGCAGGGGTTGGACACATGTGGTACATAAATGAGCACAGCACAGGTACTTCTCAGTCTGCATGTTGGGCGCTCTCAGATTATGATTAAAAAAACCTTGCAGGTAAATGAAAAATAACCTAAACTTACTCACTTCATTGTTAATCCGAGTTTATTGACTGATAATAATATCTATCTTCAAGCTATTTTTCGACATTGAACTGCTACTGTAAAAACTGTTGATGATGCTGAAGCACTAACAGCATTAACATTATTCTATCGATTTTGCATAGGAACAATATCATAGTGAAAGTTAAACTGCTCAAATCTAGCATGCCTATAAAGTGATTCATTATAAACATAAAACTTGTTTTATAGTTAGTACATTTCTACATAAGGAAGGGTCTAGGATACACCAATCAAATCCTGCACAAAGTTTTTGATTAAAACCAATATCAGCAAAGAACATTATAATGTATGCACGGAAGTGAACAATATTAATATTGTCCTCTAATAATCAGTGATTTTTTTTTTTTCAACTTTATTTCTGATTTATGTATATCACGGCAGGGTAACATCCAAACTCGCAATGATTCCAGTTATCCTGTGGTCTGGGCTTCTTCTGTACCTTCCTCCTCCAACCAGCCCAGCATGCTTTCTGGGTAAAGAAGCAGAGTGTCAAGATGCTAATTTTGTGCCAGGATCTGACTTGGCTGGAGAGGATTTCGACATAACTAAGATACAACGCCTGGGCACTTTTGTCATCGACATGTGTAAGTGGCAGCTCAAGAACAACACATGTAACCTGTGCAAAAACCCATTCATGCAGGACAAAAAGCAGAAGCTCCCGGTGTCTGTGATTTACTGGAGGGCCACCCAAAACTGCAGAAGGTCATTATACAGCTCCGTTTATGAGTCCAGCGAGTCCCTGGTCAGTTCCAGCACCTCCTCCGTAGAGAACAACTGGAAAGCCGGCCTGGGAATAGGCAACGTGGCAAGTAAGATGTCACTGATGTTGGCTGGAACGAACTCCAAACTCGCTGAGTATTCAATGACAAAGACCAAAAAGGCCAAGTTCAGCTTCATCAAACAGTCTACATCCTGCGGATACTACAGGTAAGACTTATCATATATTAGTCAATTGGTGTGATGAGTGTCATGGTTTATGGTTGACTGTATGTGCAGCACAATAAACTACTGTCTTCAGCTACAGCATTAGAAGCCACTCTTCTCTTCATCGGGAACTAAGCTATGCATTCACAAGGCTTACAGAGTCGTATGACAAAAGAAAGCTACTTGTCACTTGTTGAAAAGTTTGGCACACATTACATTGTCCAGGTAATCCAAAATATATCAATATCAATGTGTACTATTTCTCTCAGTCTGTCGCATATATGTCTCTGTTGTTTGTAATCTGTTCTGCAGGTGAAACTCGGTGGAGCAGGGCAATCTGTGACCAGTGTCAAACAATGCATGGCTACTCTACAGGACCTCGGATGAGGTCAAAACATGTCTGGACGTCGAGGCATCAGCAAGTGTAATGGGGAGGATCAGCATAGACACGGCGTACCGTCACTGTAAACAGAACAAAGACAAAAAACTGAACACGCACAGTTTTGCTAACAGGTTTGTGCTTTGACTTGGCTGAATGTGATTTAAGACAGACCCTGAATTATCAGCTAAATTATTAGTTAAAAATGGCTGAACATTATAGTCTGATAGAAATATTAGTTATACAAATATTAGTTTAGTATGTGTGAGTGTGTGTGTGTATATATATATATATATATACATTAAATGTGTCTCATATTAATTATTTTATTTTATGCACATTTGCAAATGAATGAATAAATAACTTTACCTCAAATGCTGCTTCAG
>NW_015555766.1:286108-287496 GCF_001515605.1 Sinocyclocheilus anshuiensis
AATATAATATAATATAATATAATATAATATAATATAATATAATATAATATAATATAATATAATATAATATAATAATGAAAGACAAAAATACAACAAGTATATATTATCATCATCATGATCATTATTGGGGGAAGGGTTCATGCTTTATAATATAATGTAATATAATATAATATAATAATGAAAGACAAAAATACAACAAGTACAGTGCCTTGCGAAAGTATTCATACCCCTTCATTTTTTTTTTTACATTTTGTTATACTTGTTTTATTACTTTTTTTCCACATCAAACTACACTCCATACACCATACTGATAAAGCAAAAACAGAATTGTCACAACTTCATAAATTTATTAAAAATAAACCTGTGCTGGAAAAATGAGTCACAATGAGCAAATTTTCAAAAAATATTTTATTATTTTATTTTCACATCCATGTATGATTTGTTGGAATCTGACAAAAAAAAAGAGTGAGCAAGAGTTTCAATTCGATGGAGTCAGCAAAGTCAATTTTGAGAAAAATCGAGTTAAAGATTTTAGGTTCCAAAGCAAAATCACCAAGCAACGTTGTATTTTTTCATCCAGTTGTTTTCTTAATAATAATTACTATATTAATAATCACAATATAGCTATTTTTTATTTTATCTTTATTATTAAAAATAATAAAAATTAGCCAGTGAGCATTCTGACTCATTTTGCCAGCATGGGTCACATATATATTCTATTGTTCTTTGATTAATATAATATAATATAATATAATATAATATAATATAATATAATATAATATAATATAATATAATATAATATAATATAATATAATATAATATAATATAATATAATATAATATAATATAATATAATATAATATAATATAATATAATATAATATAATATAATATAATATAATATAATATAATATAATATAATATAATATAATATAATATAATATAATATAATATAATATAATATAATATAATATAATATAATATAATATAATATAATATAATATAATATAATATAATATAATATAATATAATATAATATAATATAATATAATATAATATAATATAATATAATATAATAATGAAAGACAAAAATACAACAAGTATATATTATCATCATCATGATCATTATTGGGGGAAGGGTTCATGCTTTATAATATAATGTAATATAATATAATATAATAATGAAAGACAAAAATACAACAAGTACAGTGCCTTGCGAAAGTATTCATACCCCTTCATTTTTTTTTTACATTTTGTTATACTTGTTTTATTACTTTTTTTCCACATCAAACTACACTCCATACACCATACTGATAAAGCAAAAACAGAATTGTCACAACTTCATAAATTTATTAAAAATAAAAAACTGAAATAAGTACATTGCAATGCA
>NW_015555766.1:287522-287981 GCF_001515605.1 Sinocyclocheilus anshuiensis
GCCATTCTTCACCTCACCTGTTCACCTCTCAAGCTCTGTCAGGTTGGATGGGGGCAGATGCACATTTTCAGGTTTCCCCAGAAATATCTGATTGGGTTCAATCCCAGGCTCTGGCTGAGCCACTCAAGGACATTCACAGAGTTGTCTATAAGCCACTCTTGCTGTGTGCTTAGGGTCATTGTCCTGTTGGAAGGTGAATCTTCTGCCCAGTCTGAGGTTCTGAATTCTCTGGACTGGGTTTTCATTAGGGCTCTCAATATTTTAGTGCGTTGAGCTTTTCTTCAACTCTGATGAGTCCTTCAGTCACTGCCGCTGAAAAACAGCCCCACAGCATGAGGCTGCTGCCAGTACACTTTACCTTTGGGATGGTACTCTGCAGGTGATGAGCAGAGCTTGTTTCCTTCAGACATGATGCTTAGAACTGAGGTTCATCAGACCAGATAATCTTGTTTCTCAGAG
>NW_015555766.1:288092-294902 GCF_001515605.1 Sinocyclocheilus anshuiensis
CCACATCAATCTCCACTCCATACACCATACTGACAAAGCAAAAACAGAATTGTCACAACTTCATAAATTTATTAAAAATAAAAAACTGAAATAAGTACATTGCATTGCATAACTAAATATTTAGCTGAAGCACCATAACAGCCTCAAGTCTTTTTTTGTTTGATGCGACAAGCTTTGCCCATCAGCATTTTGAAATTATCTGCCATTCTTCACCTCACCTGTTCACCTCTCAAGCTCTGTCAGGTTGGATGGGGGCAGATGCACATTTACAGGTTTCTCCAGAAATATTTTATTGGGTTCAAGCTCAGGCTGTGGCTGGGCTACCTTCCCAGATGCAATGGAATAATTTTAGTTTTTTATTTTTAATAAATTTGCAAAGATGTTAAAAACCTGTTTTTTTGCTTGACAATTATGGCGTATGGAGTGTAGATTGTTGTGGAAAAAAACTAATTTAAAGCAGTTTAACATAAGGCAGCAACAAAACAAAATGTGAAAAAAATGAAGGGGTATGAATACATTCGCAAGGCACTGTATATATTATTATTATCATCATCATTATTGTGGGCAGGGTTCATGCTTTATGTAACTTTATGTTCTTTTTTTTCTTTTTGACAAGGTAACTGGAATCACTGGTGGCCACGCTCAAGACACGGCGCTTCTTTTCTCATCCAGCAATGACCCTGGTGCTTACAATCAATGGCTCTCCTCAGTGCCTGAAAAACCGGACGTGATTTCCTTTTCACTGAAGCCCCTCCATATGTTGCTGCCAGTCAAGAACCCAAAATATGAGCAATTACACTGAGCCATACGTGACTACATACTACAGAGGGCCCTTTGGAGGAACTGCTCTACACCTTGCAAGGCCAGTATTGCAACTAACCTCAAACAGCCCTGTGTGTGCAGCTGTCATAACAACCCTGGAGTAAAAGCAAACTGCTGCCCTGCACAGCTCGGACTTGCTCAGATTAGTGTAACTGATGAAGGCGTCAGGTCTATGGGGAGATTACTTCTCACAGACCGATATGTATGTCAAGGTCCTGAGAAATCATAAGGACTTTCTAGGGGAAACGTCAGTGATTTGGAACCAAAACTCACCAACCTGGAACTGGAAGTTTGAACTCGGCAGCTTTGTTCTCTCTCAGTTTGGGGGTCTTAGATTAGAAGTGTGGGATAGGGACAACAAGTGGGACAATAACCTCCTGGGGGCGTGCAACATACAAAGTAAAAAGCGATTTCTGTCGACTTAACCATGGTTTGCTGTACTACAAGACGGCTGTAACTTGTGGTCCTAGTTTAGCTGGCTCCTCATGCACAGAGTACGTGGGCTCTCCAATGTCCTCCCATCTAGAGAAGATATACGTGTCGCGACATGTCCGGCCCGTCCCAAAAGATGTGCTGGTGAAAATGGGGGTGCTTTAAGATGAGTGCCGCTTTCTGTTTAGTCAAACCAGTGATCCTAAAAGCAAAGCACAGACTTTGTGAAAGCTGAAAATAATGCTTATCATCAAATAAAAAGATATAAAATTAAAATATTAAAACAAAAAATACAAATTTGTTTTGCATCTCAGCATTAGCATTTTATTATTGGTGCTAAATGAGCTTTTTGTTTTCTTTTTGATATTCAGATCTTTGATGTGTTCTGTGTTTTTTTTTCGCTATACTCTCAGCATGCTTTGCAATTACTTGCATGCAGATTTTTGTGGTTAATAAAACAATTATGAAAACAGCAACTGAAGTGATTCTAATAAGTGATTTATGTCATTTTTGGTTGTTAGGGTGCCGAACTGTGAAAAGTGTGTAGGAGGTTTAACGCCACAAGAGGAACAATGTGACTAACAGCAAGACTGAGGCACATTTAACATTTAGTAAAGTTTTGATTTGACTAGTTTAGTCCTACGGTCAAGGTCTACATGCTGCATGTTTTAACAATGCACAGGTCAACGTGTAAATGAATGCTCACATGTTCCACTGACATGTCATCTAGACTCCGTTTCACCACAGAGCATATTCAGCGCTGCAGTGGCTATTTAAGAACACGTAATTCCTCTGAACTGAAAAGCGTACCCTCACTCAGCCCACAATGAGTGTATTTTTTATTGGTAGCACATAACGGTAAAGCCCACCCACAAGTTAAGGTTTATTTCCTACATATAGCCCCTCTCACACATCACTCACAAATGCCTGCTGGATAAAACAGAGTAGCTCAAGGTAAGAAGAGAATTTTACATCACCTTTTAAAGAACATAGTGCTTTTTCTTGCTGCTTAAGCTTGTTATGCCTGTAATGTATTGCAAAGGAAATAAGCAACTGAAATTTGTTCTTTTTTAATATTTATTCCTCATGATCCCTGTAGGCAAGATCCACTAAATTGTCATAATCCTAACTACTATACAATATAGTAAACCTTTTTCCATCATGTTCGTGTGCAGCACACTGTTATTAAAAAACCTGCAGCACATCCTGTTATGACAGTCCTGTTAATATTTCAAAATTAGTGACGTTTTAGAGACTGGATTTTAAATGTAAGGCTTTTTTTAACTTCAGAAGTGTCAGTTAAACGTTACAATTCTATTTGGTAATGATAATTTACTATTATGTCATTTTTTTTACATTATGATTACTATGAGGATTTGGGAATTTTTAAATAATAGTAATACAAATTTAATTAAAAAGCAACTGAAATTTGTTCTTTTTAAGTATTATTCCATATGATCGCTGTAGGCAAGATCCACTAAATTTTCTCACAAATTCCATAATCTTAACTACTATACAATATAATAACACTTTTCCATAATGTTCATGTGCAACACACTGTTATTAAAAAACTTGTCGCACAAAACATCCATCCTGTTATGACAGTCCTGTTAATATTACAAAATTAGTGATGTTTTAGAGACCATACATACCTTATTAAATAAGGTATGTATTTTTATTTATTTTTATTTTTATTTTATTGTAGATAGATGTGGGTAATTGTCTTTATAATAATTTAGAATTTTGAGTGGGAATTTTTGTAGTTTAGTAATTTTCTGTCATTTTTACTCACCATTGAATGTGCAAAGTTTCAATAAAAAACACACACACATCATTTTCATGTTTTTTTCCTAGGAAAGAAGAGCATCCATACACCTTATCTCAATCCATTTTACAGGAATGTGGGCCGAGCTTGTTATTTACCTCTTTCTGCCCATCGTGCAGTCATGCACTAAAGGTAAACCGAATGAATGTGCAGAAGCAAACTTCGCCCCCGGGTCCAACCTGGCCGGAGAAGGATACGATGTGACCAAGATGCAGCGCAAGGGAGCCTTTGTCATTAACACGGACGTCTGGAGGCGAAAGGATAAATCATGCACTCTTTGCAAGAACCCCTACATGGAAGGAACAAATCAAAAGCTTCCTATATCTGTGGTAGACTGGAGATCCAGCAAAAAGTGCAGCATTCAAATATCAAGTTCCCTGTACCAGTCCAGTGAGGAACTGGTCAGCTCCAGCACTTCCTCCATTGAGAACAACTGGGGTGCAAATTTGGATATAGATATACACCAAAATAAAGGCTCATTCGTTTTGGCTGGAACTAACTCGAAGCTTGCAGAGTACTCAATGGAGAAGACCAAAAGAGACAAGTACAATTTTGCCAGTCAAAGTATTTCGTGTTCATTTTACAGGTGTGACATATCAGCTTCCATTGCTTCATGCCTTCCTTGAATACTGAATACTTTTTATTCATGATAAAGGAACCGAAAGAGTCATATTATGCAATCTTCTCCTATTTCTTCTAACATTTCCATGTCTACCTACAGCTACAGGGTCTCCAACAAGCCTGTTCTCCATCCTGAGTTCAAGCGCTCTGTGAAGGAGCTTCCTAAGACATACAATCTTAATTTCAAAAAGCGTTTTTACAAGTTCATTAACACCTATGGAACCCATTACATCACTAAGGTAATTCTAGTTTTATCCTCTTTACAATTTTCTTCACATGTATGGATTACAAAGGCCCAAAATGCTTCAACAACACAACACATGCAAGCCGAATGATTAATCAGAAGTGTCTGTGTTACTTTTTTGTTTTGCCAGGTAACTCTTGGTGGAAGCATACACTCTGTGACCAGTATCAGACAGTGTGAGACCGCTCTGCAGGGCTTAAGTGCAGATGAAGTGAAGGCATGTTTGGATGTGGAGGCAAGTGCCAGCATTCGTGGCAAAGTAGATATGAAAGCAGAAACTAAGCACTGTAATGAAGACATGGACAAAACAGAGAGCAAAAGCAGCTTCTCCAGCCGCTTTAATGACAGGTGGGTTTAAATTATGACGTGTATTGTAATTCATAGCTTGTCATACAGATATTGTCCTTGCACTTCCCCTGTTTTTATGTTTAGATTAGCTCTGCCAACATCTAATGCTCACTTAAAGTAAATCTTTAAAAAACATTAATAAATAACACTGTTAGATGTAATCTTAAGCAAATCTACATTTTTTTATCCATTTTTCATACTGCAAATTATAATGTTGTGGTGCCTAAATTCACTTGTAGCATTTAAAACAACTGATTTTAATTTGTATCTTTTAATTGATCTATTTATTTGTAATATTTTGTATTTTATTTAGATCAAACAGTATAGAATCTTAATATCAGTCATTTATCGGTTATCAGCCACATTGCAAAAAGTGAATTTCTTATTCAGTAGTTTTGCCTTGTTTTCCAGTATAAATATCTAAACATTTCTTTAAATAATTTTCTTACCCCATTGGCAGACTTTTTTTTTTTTTTCTAAAAGTAAATGTATCTTCATGTAACAATGTGTAGATATTTGTACTGGAAAACAAGACAAAAATACTGACTAAGAAATTCACTTTATGAAAATAATTTCATGTTCACTTCAAAAACTATTTTAATCGGCGGCCCAGAATATGAGAAAAAGAAACAAATGCTACATTTAAATATGCTGTACGGTTTATGAGAAGAAATGAGGCAACCATGAGAGTAAGCTCAATGGCCAAGAAATTTCAGCAAAATAATGTGTATGAATTTTGGAAAGAAGTTAAGGTTATTAATAATAGTAAAGTGCCATTGCCAGCTAGTATTGAAGGGGTTGCTGGTGCTAAGAAGATTGTTAAATAATGGAGAAAATATTACGGGGATATATTTAATTGTGTTGAGGCAGGAATTTGATATTCCGAATGATAATGGTGTGATTATTAGACTTGCTGAGGTTAGTTACGCTATTGAGAAATTGGCAGCAAATAAAGCATGCGGCCCTGATTTGATAGCAGCAGAACATTTGAAGTATGCTAGCCAAACATTTTTAGTGTGACTTTCTTTGTTTTGTTTTTCACAGGATTTTTAATACATGCTGTGTTACCTGAATCTATGTTAACAATTTTATTAGTACCAGTTCTTAAAGATAAAACTGGTAAAATATCTAGCGTAGAAAATTATAAACCAATTGCCTTAGCAAGTATAATTTCAAATGTATTTAAACGTATGCTCAAAGAATATTTGGTAACTACGTATAATCAGTTTGGTTTTAAAAGGAAACTGTTAGCAAGTATAATGGGCACAATTCTACAGTATTTATGTGCTTTTTAGATGCCTCTAGGCATTTGATCGAATTAATCACATTAAGCTGTTTATAAAGTTACAAGACAGAAGGGTTTCCCCATATTTGATTAGGATTTTACATTACTGGTAGATACCTCAATCCATACAAGTCAGATGGGGTAGGAATGTATCGACACCCTTTTATATGACAAATGAGGTTTGGCATGGTGGAATATTGTCACCCCTTCTTTTTAATTTGTACATGGATGATCTTTCTATTGAGTTAAATGAATGTAAAACTGGATGTGTAATAGGTGATAGTCTTTTTAACCATCTGATGTATGCTGATGACTCAGTTATTCTGTCCCCTTATAATGCTGGGTTACAACAGTTGCTTCAAGTATGTTCAAACTATGGTGTGCAATATGATATCAAATTGAATACTAAAAAGAGTGTGATTAGGATTGTTAAAACTACAGAGGACCGTAAGCAAAATGTCCCCATTTCTTTAGGTGACCAAGTATTAAATGTGGTAAATAAAATAAAAAACCTGCACTCTAAAAAATGCTGGGTTAAAAAGGGACAAACCCAGCTATTGGGTTGTTTTGACTCATGCGGTTGGGTTGTTTTGGAGTCAACCCAACCGCTGGGTCAAAACAACCCAATAGCTGGGTTTGTCCCTTTTGAACCCAGCGCTGGGTTATATTTAACCCAGCATTTTTTAGAATGTGGGTCACATTATTAGAGATGATTTAAATTATGATGATGATGTGCACCGCCAGTGCTGTAAGTTATATGGACAGGCAAATATGTTGGCTCGTAAATTTTACATGTGGACAGATGATGTTAAAATTGCACTTTTTAGAGCTTACTGTACTTCTTTTTATATGGCACATTTATGGTGTAGTTATAGTAAAGCTAAAAAAAAAAAAAGCTTCAGGTGGCATTTAATGAGGCATTAAGAATTCTGCTTA
This sequence comes from Sinocyclocheilus anshuiensis, assembly GCF_001515605.1. Taxonomy (NCBI): domain Eukaryota; kingdom Metazoa; phylum Chordata; class Actinopteri; order Cypriniformes; family Cyprinidae; genus Sinocyclocheilus; species Sinocyclocheilus anshuiensis. The sequence goes on from NW_015555766.1 coordinate 294,606, forward strand.
AACTCCCAAGATTGATAAGTGCAAGCCAAATGTTCGTATCTAAAGTTGTTCCTACTTTGCATGCTGTGTTAAGGAATTATATGTATAGTTTTATGTGTTGATTAAGTGACTCAAGAAATACAATCATAATGGCCTTAAATGATCCCGCATTAAGTGACATAAGGTATTCCTCCTTGTTCTGGAAGCACTGAAATTCAAGGTTGTATGTTTTTTTAATAGTGTTTTTGTAAATGTACACTCTAAAAAATGCTGGGTTAAATACAACCCCGTGCTGGGTAAAATAGGGACAAACCCAGC